>NC_091156.1:9524060-9569060 GCF_040958095.1 Procambarus clarkii | reverse complement strand
TGTGTGTGTGTGTGTGTGTGTGTGTGTGTGTGTGTGTGTGTGTGTGTGTGTGTGTGTGTGTGTGTGTGAGAGAGAGAGATGTTTTGACTCATGTAATGTTGTATCTAATTGGCCAAGTTGCCTAACAAGCCGAATTTTCCTGAAATATTATATTTGTCCCAGTTTTTCTCATGGGATGGTTAAGGTTTTACTTTATCTTAAAGATTTTGCTTCTTGGGTTTTTTCTTAGTGTTACACTATGAATCTTATTTATATTAAACCTCACATGTTTATATATGGCTAGCTGGTGAAATTATTTGTAAATGTGCATAGACCACAAACGATGTATGGTTACATTCTTCCCTCTCTCCGTTCTTCCCCTCAGACCACTTTCTCTGTCAAATTTATATCCTCCAACAACACTACCACCACCATCACCACCAATACTCAGTACCACCACTACTCACTACCACCACTTAGTGTTGATAGTTATTGAGATTTATTACCGTTGCTGTTGGCGCATGCATGCGCCAACAGCAACGGTAATGACGCATGCATGCTTGTCCTGCTGCTATCTCTCCTAACCCCATCATGCACACTGTATGGAGAGCCAAGAAGAAGAATGGTTGGTGCTGTTGTGTCTGCGGCAATGATGGTTGAAGCTGTAAGTAAATGATCAGTGTAAGAGCTCACTTACGAAATATATGGTGGTAGTGTTGTGGAGAGTAGTGGAGGGCTTGAGAAGGACGTCGACGCCGACAGCAGGCGGACCAATGACCAGGGGTGGGAATGGCTTCGTGAACAGTACCACAACAAGCCAGGGTCCAGCCTACAGTAGGCAGACAACAGCCTGGAGGTAGTGGTGGAGTGATCCGGCCACAGTATACACCAGGAGTCTCAGGGTCGGCCATTGGACCACGTGCTGTCAGTGTGGGCTTCATTCAGAGTCGGGCGCCAAAGGGGAAACATGAGCCCCCGTAGTGCGAGTGCCAGTGAGGGTGCCACCATAGTGTAAGTTGGGCAGGACCGGTGTGCCAGAAGCATCGCCACCCCTGGTACAAATCCGGTCTGGCGTGGCTGCCACCCACGCTTGGGAAATATCACCCTGTTTACCAACACACACCTGTAGTTACACCCGCGTCCAACATGTCCTGTCGTACTTGCTTTTTGTCGCTGCTTCAAGATGACGTTTAACGAGGAATGAAGATGAATGACCCAAAATATCCTGGTACTTTCATTTACTTAAGGGTTATCGGGACGCCCTTTTGGTCTATAGCCCTTGGCACGGCCCACTCATAAACCTGAGGGCGCCGCTTGGCACGGTGACACGGGCGGCGGGAGTCCCAGAGAGGCAGTGGAGGGTCGACAACAGCGGTGGCGGCCCCACCTTCGGCTCCCGACAACTGACATCCTAACACCAATTAAATGTACGTTAATGCCAGCGGATGTACGACTGTGGGGGAAGAAATGGCATGTGTAGAGCCCTACAAGGGAGAAGAACGGCCCAGAGAGCTCGGAAAGGAACGGTTGAGAGAGCTGAGAGAAGAACGGCTAAGACATATCGAGGAGGAACGGTTGAGAGAGCTGAGAGAAGAACGGCCAAGACATATCGAAGAGGAACGGTTGAGAGAGCTGAGAGAAGAACGGCTAAGACATATCGAAGAGGAACAGTTGAGAGAGCTGGGAGAAGAACGGCTAAGACATATCGAAGAGGAACGGTTGAGAGAGCTGAGAGAAGAACGGCTAAGACATATCGAAGAGGAACGGTTGAGAGAGCTGAGAGAAGAACGGCTAAGACATATCGAGGAGGAACGGTTGGGAGAGCTGAGAGAAGAACGGCTAAGACATATCGAAGAGGAACGGTTGAGAGAGCAGAGAGAAGAACGGCTAAGACATATCGAAGAGGAACGGTTGAGAGAGCTGAGAGAGGAGCAGGTACTAAGAAACATGACACTTTTTTGGAGGATTCGCGTTCGTCGCGAAGGAAAGCATGTAGGCAGAACATGCCATCTATCATTCTGTTCACGGGCAGAACACTGGACGCATGATTCTCTGGTCCCGGGTTCGATCCCGGGCGCCGGCGAGAAACAGTGGGCAGAGTTTCTTTCACCCTGATGCCCCCCTGTTACCTAGCAGTAAATAGGTACCTGGGAGTTAAGTCAGCTGTCACGGGCTGCTTCCTGGGGGTGGAGGCCTGATCGAGGACCGGGCCGCGGGGACACTAAGCCCCGAAATCATCTCAAGATAACCATCTCAACTCATCGCTTGTCATAGTCTCTAAAATGATAATAGAATCAGTATTTGTAAATTATCTAAACTTCAAATTTAGTTCAGCTAGAGTGCGTGAAAAAAATCGATATATATATATATATATATATTTTAACTATACCCGGAGCGGTATATGGAGCTGTTTGTTGATGTTTGTGGCGCGTTATTCTCCCTTACTGCGGCTGTTACGATGCGTTCATTAGCTACGAGGCGTTGATGAATACCTCGAGGGCTACGTCAGAGCACTATCAGTAGTAGGTGGTGTTGAGTCATGGAGGCTGGTGTAGGGGAGTATGGTGAGGGGCCCCTGGGGGAGTCCACGAGGGCCCCCTGGGGGAGTCCACGAGGGCCCCCTGGGGGAGTCCACGAGGGCCCCCTGGGGGAGTCCACGAGGGCCCCCTGGGGGAGTCCACGAGGGCCCCCTGGGGGAGTCCACGAGGGCCCCCTGGGGGAGTCCACGAGGGCCCCCTGGGGGAGTCCACGAGGGCCCCTGATGGAGTCCACGAGGGCCCCTGGGGTGAGTCCACGAGGGTCCCTGAGGGAGTCCACGAGGGCCCCCTGGGGGAGTCCACGAGGGCCCCTGAGGGAGTCCACGAGGACCCCTGAGGGAGTCCACGAGGGCCCCTGGGGGGAGTCCACGAGGGCCCCTGGGGGGGGGGGAGTCCACGAGGGCCCCTGATTGAGTCCACGAGGGCCCCTGGGGGGGAGTCCACGAGGGCCCCTGGGGGGGAGTCCACGAGGGCCCCTGAGGGAGTCCACGAGGACCCCTGGGGGAGTCCACGAGGGCCCGCGAGTAACCTGGTGGGGGTGCTCACTTACACGACTTGATGCCTGCCTTCCCCTCCCCCCCCTCTCTCTCTCTGCTTCCTCTCCCCTCTAACTGCTTCCTCCCCTCCTGTAACTGCTTCCTCCCCTTCTGTAACTGCTTCTTCACCCCCCCCCTCTAACTGCATCCTCACCCCTCACTCTCTCCTCCCCTCCCCCTTCCTTTCTCCTCCTACCTTCCCCCCTACTCCCCAACTCCTCTGAGTCGTCTTTACTTCTCTCGTCTCCCACCATAGACTTCTTTCTCTCCTTTGTGTGTACTCGCCTATATAATAATAATAATAATAATAATAATAATAATAATAATAATAATAATAATAATAATAACTAATTTATTTCGGAAAAGTACATACATAGCTGCAGAGTTACAGTATAAACATTCTGTTTGATTTAAAGACTGATTAAGGCAGTGTCTGGGATGCTCCCGGACGCAGGTTCGAATCCTCGTCACGGCCCTTGTAGATTTGTTCGTTTGATGCATCACGTTAGTGTGATCTCTGTGTGTGAAGATAGAGGTGGTACATACAATACCTAAAGCCACTAGTACGCATAGCATTTCGGGCAAATATACTTTCAAAGCCGAGAGTTCGACTCCCGATCCTCCTGTTTCATTACGTTTTTTCTGTTTTGATTAATGAATTAGCTTTTACAGTTTGTCTTAACCGAGTCTATTTATTGGCCACTTTCACCTTAAAGAAATACTTCCTAACATCCCCTTGACTGATGCGCCTTAAACGACCCGACATGCCTCTTGGTTTCCTCGTTTATCTCGCTGATTTTTTTTAGGTTCGTTAATTCCCATCTTTTTAGTTGTCCAACCACTTGGGCTGGACGGTAGAGCGACGGTCTCGCTTCATGTAGGTCGGCGTTCAATCCCAGACCGTCTAAGTGGTTGGGCACTATTCCTTTCCCCTCCGTCCCATTCCAAATTCTTAACCTGACCCCTTCCAAGTGCTATATAGTCGTAATGGCTTGGCGTTTTCCCTGATAATTCCTTCCTTCCCATCTTCTGGTCTCTTACTGTTTCAACGGGGCTATGTTGCACTCCCTGCCATACCACTCCGGGCCGCGGGGACACTAAAGCCCCGAAATCATCTCAAGATAAGATAAGATAAGATACCTGCTGGTCTCGTGGGGAGGCTCTTTACATGTGCAGTTTTGGAATGAATCTAGTATTTTCAACCCGCAATTTATTATGTATCTCTGTCAGTGTCCCTAAGAACTTTCCAATCGAAAGATTTTTAGAGGCACTAAGAATCAGTGCGTCTAAGAATCTTCTAATAAGGAATCTACATTATCATGTCTTCATTATTAATTATGGTAAAGTACAGATGCTCAGATTTCTTCATTTTTTTTTAGTCCCAAGTGTTGTTGCATCCCTCTGGACTTGCCTTTGTGCATCTTAAGGTGGGGAAGAGGTTCGATGCCGGTCCTTAGTGGTCAAGAATGTCTCTCACGTGGGGATGTCTACTGTACTCCGAAGGCTTCACTCTCCCTGCAACAGTACCTTCACGTGGTGACGGACGCGTGCGCTGATGACCCGGAGGAGAACTGGGGCCAGATTCACGAAGCAGTTACGCTGCTCTGAGGCACGACCCAGTCCCCCTTACGTACATGAGGCACGACCCAGTCCCCCCTACGGACATGAGGCACGACCCAGTCCCCCCTACGTACATGAGGCACGACCCAGTCCCCCTGCGGACATGAGGCACGACCCAGTCCCCCTTACGGACATAAAGCACGACCCAGTCCCCCTTACGTACATGAGGCACGACCCAGTCCCCCTGCGGACATGAGGCACGACCCAGTCCCCCTTACGGACATGAGGCACGACCCAGTCTCCCTACGGACATGAGGCACGACCCAGTCCCCCCTACGGACATGAGGCACGACCCAGTCCCCCTACGTACATGAGGCACGACCCAGTCCCCCTACGGACATGAGGCACGACCCAGTCCCCCCTACGGACATGAGGCACGACCCAGTCCCCCCTACGTACATGAGACACGACCCAGTCCCCCTTACGGACATGAGGCACGACCCAGTCCCCCCTACGGACATGAGGCACGACCCAGTCCCCCCTACGTACATGAGGCACGACCCAGTCCCCCTACGGTCATGAGGCACGACCCAGTCCCTCCTACGGACATGAGGCACGACCCAGTCCCCATACGTACATGAGGCACGACCCAGTCCCCCTACGGACATGAGGCACGACCCAGTCCCCCTACGGACATGAGGCACGACCCAGTCCCCCTACGGATATAAGGCACGACCCAGTTCCCCCTACGGACATGAGGCACGACCCAGTCCCCCTACGGACATGAGGCACGACCCAGTCCCCCTACGGACATGAGGCACGACCCAGTCCCCCCTACGGACATGAGGCACGACCCAGTCCCCCTACGGACATGAGGCACGACCCAGTCCCCCCTACGGACATGAGGCACGACCCAGTCCCCCTACGGACATGAGGCACTACGGACGTTGCTAAAGGAAGTTGGTATAAGGGTAGGAGAGAGAGATTTTAATAACTTCTAAAAAAATGAATTGGCAAAGGTCAACGTTAATGCAATCATTTTGCCGTCATTAGATGGCCCTCCCCCTAAGCGCTGCCAGAATAGGGTGTGTACCCTCGCTATTTTCACCCTTTGTTACGCCCATCACCCTGTCTGTTACCAGCCCCGTTCTTGTTCCCCACGTGTAGACTTGGTGCGTCGCTTCAGGGATTCCGATATTCGCCCCTCCGACCCGCTGAGGGCATGTTCAGGTCGCTCGAAACTAACTTTAAACTAGAAATGTGGAGCCACCCTTAGCTCCCTTGCCATACCTGGTTTCGTCTGCCACCCCCTGGCTTCCCCTGGCGCACTCCCTGGCTTCCCCCTGGCACCCCCTGGCTTCCCCTGGCTTCCCCCTGGCACCCCTGGGCACTTCCGGCTCCCTGCCGCCCCTGGCTCATGTCACACGCAGGTCTGAGACGTAATAGGACGTTGGCTGGCAGCAACAAGATTTACCATCCGGAAGCATTTTATCAATGTCAGGCTCCTATAAGAGGACGGTGACATCATAAACTGTGTTGATTTTCACCATTATTGTTTTTGCCGCCATCACCGCCATCACCGTCGTCACCGTCGCCGCCATCACCGTCGTCACCGTCGCCGCCATCACCGTCGCCACCATCACCGTCGCCAGCCGGTATTATCCCTGACAGCGGTGACTTACCGTCACGGCCGCTGCTGATTGTGTCATCTTGCTTCACTCTCTGCTGGTGACGCGGTTGATTACTCAAGGAGGAGGCCTTCGGGTCAGGAGTGATTCATTCATTCTCCTCCCGGATGTATGAGTATGACAGATGGTGCAAAAGAAGAGATGCCACCCTCGGAAGCGAGACGTAATGGCACCGTGCCAGCTGTCGAAGGAAGGGGGGAGTGATACGCCAGCCTTAGTAAGAACAGAGAAGGCACAGTGCCAGTTGTTGTGCGGGATGATAGGGCGCTTCTTGAATAACGGCAGAGGCAGTGTGCCAGATGAGGTTAGGGGGGGGGGGAAGTAGAGGAGTCCCCTGAGTAAGAGTGGAGGCACGGTGCCAACACGAGGCGGGGACACGTGACGCCAGGTGTGCCACTGGCAGTATCACCGAGCGCCGTGACATGCCCGAAGCCCCCCCCACACCTGCCTGTGCTGGCTCAAATCTGCGCCCCATATGTACAGGTGTGAGCTGGTCTGCCAGCCTACCTTGACCTGCACGGCGCCTGGCACCTGTCTGGCTAGTCTACCGTTTTGTTTAATGGGCCAAATCTCTTATTTAAGTCCTCTCGGTGTTCGACAACTACCTCTGCCTGTCTCGTCCCTCAGTTTCGACATGTTTGGTTCCGAACCTGTCTGTCTGGTTCATTCCCTTTGCCTTGGCCATCTGGTGTCCCTGATTGGCTCTACGTGGCCTCCATACTTCTGCCTTGAAAGCTCAGCACCTCACACCTACCTCTTGCTTGACCATCTCTCAACCTTGACCACCTGTCAACCTTGACCACCTCTCTACCTTGCCATGCTCGCGCCCCAATACTTGCCTTTGACCTGTATCTTTAGAACCCCTTTTTTGATACAGTTTTGTTTATGTAACTTTCCTTGGTTATTCACGTTAGACCAACCATGATCTAGCTTGTTGTACACGACGCTGAAAATGGCACCTCTGGGACGGATGACAACACTGAAAGCACACACACAAACTGGATAACATTAGTGGTGTATGAATAGATGGCGAGCATGCAGATACTTTTCAGAAGTGTAGGTAAGAGAGCCTTGATAAATGCACACATCTTTTATGAAAGTTAGCTGTGTGGAACCCCCATCTAACCAGTACAAAACTTAGCAAGGAGGGGGGAGGGAATTATCAAGGCAAAGCGCCAAGCCATTAAGACTATATAGCACTTGGAAGGGGCTATGATAAGGATTTGGGATGGGACGGGAAGTAAGGAATGGTTCCCAACCACTTGGACAGTCGGGGATTGAACGCCGACCTGCATGAAGCGAGATCATCGCTCTACCGTCCGGGGGCCAGATTCACGAAACCACTTACACAAGCACTTACGAACCTGTACATCTTTTCTCAATCTTTGGCGGCTTTGTTTACAATTATTAAACAGTTAATGAGCTCCGAAGCACCAGGAGGCTGTTTATAACAATAACAACAGTTGATTGGCAAGTTTTCATGCTTGTAAACTGTTTAATAAATGTAGCCAAAGCAGTCAAAGATTGAGGAAAGATGTACACGTTCGTAAGAGCTTGCGTAAGTGCTTTCGTGAATCTGGCCCCAGCCCTATGGTAGGTAGTGGTGGGTCATCACCCGACCCCTATCCAGGTCTCTTGTCGAAGTTCGGATGGTCTGTTCTCCTGTGTGAACTGGACCTCACCTCACTTGAGGCGAGCAGCAACAAAGGTCTCAGGGTACGGTCACGACATACAAGATTTTGAAGAACATTGACAGGTTAAATATATATAAAATGTTGAGCATAAGGAACAGTGAACAAATCCACAAGGGCCGTGATGAGGATTCGAACCTGCGTCCGGGAGCATCCCAGACACTGCCTTAATTGTCTGGTATGCTCCCGGACGCAGGTTCGAATCCTCGTCACGGCCCTTGTGGATTTGTTCATTTGATGCATCACGTTAGTGTGATCTCTGTGTGTAATAAAAAACAGTAAAATGGCAGGAAGCAATTCATTACAAGTGAGCAAGCGAAATAGATTAGACTCGAACCCATTCCACATGTTCATTATCCATACAGGGATGGTGGGGGGAATTTCAGCTATTTCGATGTTCATTTTAAAAATCGGATGTGGAATGAAAACAGTGGAATCTGAAACTGTTAATTGATGTTAATTTACCAACAGCTGGATAAACAGGTCTCAGAAGCCTAGGGTTGGAGTGTGGAAGCACGTGTAGGTGAGTTATCCCACAGGGTACCGTTCTGGGCCACCATATCACTCATGTCAGCACACACACACACACACACACACACACACACACACACACACACACACACACACACACACACACACACACACACACACACACACACACACAACACATCTTGGTGCCAATCTTTGCACTAAACTCCATCCCTCAGTATATCACACCAACCCGTCCTCTTAAAAATAACGTCGTTTTTGACTCGTATGCGCCGCTATGGCCAAAAATGGACGTAATTTGAAATGAAATCTGCTCACAATGGTGATGTACTGTCCCGTTTTCTGTTCTTACTCGGTAAGGTTAGTAGAGGAAACTTTCAATTAACGTTTTTCATGACGGTTTGAAACTTTAGAATTTCCTGCTCTCCTAACCTACCAGAGGGGAAACTTACTGTTTTGGAAAAAAAAATCCCAAATTACGTCCATTTTCGGCCATACGGGTAAACGGCCAAATTCAGACGTAATTTTTAAGTGGACAGGTTGAGCACATACCGCACCAAGCCGCTGTGCTAATACTGTTCTGCACCACCAGGCATCAGGCTCCTGCATGCCATACCTGACGCAACTCTTGGAAAGCCACCAGCATCTGGCAGGGTGTTGCCCATCTGGCAGAGCCCTGTCTAGCCCCATGTGAGCCCCAGCACCACCACCGAGGTTCCTGTGAGGTGCTGCACCCCACACCCTCCCTCGCCACACTATGTTCTCTCCGGATACCTGGTTGATACCTGGTTGATGGGGTTCTGGGAGTTCTTCTACTCCCCAACCCCGGCCCGAGGCCGGGGTTGGGGCTCCAGGCCTCGTATGTTTTCTACCTACATGAAACATCCGACCCAGTCGGATGTTGTGATCTGCTACACCTCACCACACCATGTTACTCGAAGACCCCTTAAGTCCACTACGGGCTCACCATAGCCCGTGCTACTTGGAACATGTTCCGAGTAGCTGAACCTATAACAAAAATAACCCTCCGGTTAACACTACTCGCAAATATTTACATGAGGCACGACCCAGTCCCCCTACATACATGAGGCACGACCCAGTCCCCCTACATACATGAGGCACGACCCAGTCCCCCTACATACATGAGGCACGACCCAGTCCCCCTACATACATGAGGCACGACCCAGTCCCCCTACATACATAAGACACGACCCAGCCCCCCCACCCTATGTACATGAGGCACGACCCAGCCCCCTACATACATGAGGCACGACCCAGTCCCCCTACGGACATGAAGAACGACCCAGCCCCCTACGTACAAGAAGCACGACCCAGCCCGCCCTACATACATGAGGCGCGACCCAGCCCCTCTACGGACATGAAGCACGACCCAGCCCCCCTACGTACATGAGGCACGACCCAGCCCGCCCTACATACATGAGGCACGACCCAGCCCCTCCTACATACATGAAGCACGACCCAGCCCCCCCCCTACATACATGAAGCACGACCCAGCCCCACTACATACATGAGGCACGACCCAGCCCCCCTACATACATGAAGCACGACCCAGCCCCCCTACATACATGAGGCACGACCCAGCATCCCTACATACATGAGGCACGACCCAGCCCCCCTACATACATGAAGCACGACCCAGCATCCCTACATACATGAGGCACGACCCAGCCCCCCTACATACATGAAGCACGACCCAGCCCCCCTACATACATGAGGCACGACCCAGCATCCCTACATACATGAGGCACGACCCAGCCCCCCTACATACATGAAGCACGACCCAGCCCCCCTACATACATGAGGCACGACCCAGCATCCCTACATACATGAGGCACGACCCAGCCCGCCTACATACATGAAGCATGACCCAGCCCCCCCCCCCCACATACATGAGGCACGACCCAGTTCGTCCTACATGCATGAAGCACGACCCAGCCCGTCCTACATACATGAAGCACGACCCAGCCCGTCCTACATACATGAAGCACGACCCAGCCCCCCCCCCCCCACATACATGAGGCTTAGACTTACCGGTAGACTGTCAGCGAATTGTGAGTAACTTAGTCATGTTTGTAAGTCACATATATACAATAGAATAGGACGGTGTAAGGTCTCCAGGGCAACCTACTCATTAGGTTCATATCAAACTGGCTGAATCGTTTTTCGCTACCACTCTCTGATCGGTAAGACTGCCCTTGATCTAGGTATGCAATTTTCCGTTATCTTGAAATTTCTTCTGTGCTATCTTGCCTGCAGGATCTTGTTTTCATGAGGAGCGTGAAGGGAGGTATAGGTTAGGTAATAATTGTAATTACGAAGCAATAAGATGCTTATCTTAAGATACTAACAAGGTTAGGTAAGGTCGGTGTTTTCTAGGAATCTTTTTAAGGGTATCTATTATGTTAAGTATGTCACCTATGCACATATTTAATAAGTCAATATTGACTTATTAAATTTGCGAGAACGGGTTGGTGAAGGGACGGCAGGGCGAGCGCTGCCGAGCCTTATCAACTCATGGTTGACTCTTCTGGTTCGGGAGTCGAACCGAGATTGTGTTTATTCGGCGCCAGTGATTTGGTCGTTAGGGCTTCAGGTAAATTATTGAGCAACGAGTGTTGGTGGGTTTGCATGTGCGTGTGTGCGTGTGTCGTGTGTGCGTGTGTCGCGTGCCGGGCGCCAACCGTCGCCTGAGGTGGGTGGTGGTGTTATCATGGCGGCTGCCAATAATCCCCACCTGGGTCTCGCCCACTGGCGAAAAAATGCGCCTCCTCCCCTGCCAATATTGCAAGATGCTGGATAAGCCGCGTGCCAAGTAATAAAGAAGGGGGTGTTAAAGCGGTCGGGGTCGAGTTGGCCACACAGAAACGGTGACAACTCTCGACTGGCTGTGATAACTTTTATCTGGCCAGTGATAAATTGTGACATTTAGAGAACAGCTCCTTGCACGGCGGGGGAGTGTAAGAAGAGTGTAGAGGAAGGGAAGGAAGGGGGAGAAGGAATGGGGAGGAGAGGGAAATGTAGAGGGAAGAGGTACAATGGAATGGAGTGTAAGAGGAAGGAGTAGAAGGGGAAGGAAGGGGTAGAAGAGGAAGACAGTAGTTTAAGGAGTATTTACTCTGGAAACACTTATTACATCTCCACTCGCTAATTTAGTGGATCAACTCAAGAAGGTCGACGACTCAGAAACCTCGAGGCTTCGGAATCCGTTCTACTTAATATCTACATTAAAACCCTTAATGATCTCTTAGAAGGAGCCGAAGAGGCAGGCGGCGGCCTGGCTAGTGGCGAGGGGTTCGTGAAGGTTCTAAAGTAATCATCCCAGGATATTATATCATTATTTTTGTTGTAAATAATGATGCACGGCAATTAAAGGATGTGTTTTGTACTCGAGCCCCCCCAAAAAGGCGGATGTAAGCTTCATGGCAGCTTGGCACTATAATTACACCGTCGTGCTGCTGCTGCTTCACCGTTGTCTGAACTGTTACCTCACTGTGGTGTTATAACACGCGTGGGCACGTGATGCTATAGTGACCTTTACAAAATACATACATTGCGAGGATTTCGGGGGCCCAACGTCCTCGCGGCCCGGTCCTCGACCAGGCCACTTGTACACACACCTGATGAATAATTCCGCTGATGTCATGATCTATCTTGAGATGATTTCTTGGCTTTAGTGTCCCCGCGGCCCGGTCCTCGACCAGGCCTCCACCCCCAGGAAGCAGCCTGTGACAGCTGACTAACACCCAGGTACCTATTTTACTGCTAGGTAACAGGGGCATAGGGTGAAAGAAACTCTGCCCGTTGTTTCTCGCCGGCGCCTGGGATCGAACCCAGGACCACAGGATCACAAGTCCAGCGTGCTGTCCGCTCGGCCGACCGGCTTCATCAACATAGTACACGAGTTCTAGAGCTTTGCATGTGAGCTCTTTTCTTCATGTTCTTCAACTCCGTCCCTACAAGAAACAGTTAACTCTAGCAGTAGCAGTGTTCAAGAGAGAACTGGATAAGCACCTCCAAAGGATACCTGATCAACCGGGCTGTGTGACTCATACGTCAGGCTGCGAGCAGCCGCGTCCAACAGCCTGGTTGATGAGTCCAGCAACCAGGAGGCCTGGTCGACGACCGGGCCGCGGGGACGCTGAACCCCGGAAGCACCTCAAGGTAGCATAGTATTTGGTTAAAAGCCTCTCGGCTTTCACTCATACTCACCTTTCCTTGCTGTTCTCCTTCATCATATTAAACCCTAAAACTTTCCGTGGTGCTCTGGAGATCATGTATATGTATACATATACATATGTATACATATGTATATGGTCTGAGCTTACCTGGTACTGGTGTGTGTACTCACCTAGTTGTACTCATCTATTTGGGCTTGCGGGGGTTGAGCTTTGGCTCTTTGGTCCCGCCACTCAACCGTCAATGGTGTACAGGTTCCTGAGCCTACTGGGCTCTATCATATCTACGTTTGAAACTTGTGTATAGAGTCAGCCTCCACCACATCACTGCCTAATGCATTCCATCTGTTAACTACTCTGACACTGAAAAAAAGTTCTTTCTTACGTCCCTGTGGCTCATTTGGGTACTCAGTCTCCACCTGTGTCCCCTTGTTCGCGTCCCAGCCGTATTAAAAAGTTTATCCTTATCTACCCTGTCAATTCCTCTGAGAATTTTGTAGGTAGTGATCATGTCTCCCCTTACTCTTCTGTCTTCTGTGTGTGTATGTGTGTGTGCTCGTGTATGCGTGCTCGTGTGTAAGTAAATCACAAAAAAGAAACTCGTGAAAATTGTTTTATATAATTGTTTTAATTGTTTTACAATTGTAATTATTTCATATAAATTATAACCACGAAGGAAAATGCAACAAGATATTGCTTGTTGCATTAACCAGAGGCTTTCGTGTTAGTGATCTCATCTTTAAAAGTGTAATAAATGAAATACAATGGAGAGCATGTGGAGCACACACCTCACCCTTACTGGAAACATTGTGTGTGTGTGCGCCCCCAAAAAAGAGATGAAGAACATCTACAGTCCAGCTCCTGTGCCGGGTAAGTCCACTACGGGCTCACCATAGCCCGTGCTACTTGCCCCGCTGCTGTGCCAGGTAAGTCCACTACGGGCTCACCATAGCCCGTGCTACTTGCCCCGCTGCTGTGCCAGGTAAGTCCACTACGGGCTCACCATAGCCCGTGCTACTTGCCCCGCTGCTGTGCCAGGTAAGTCCACTACGGGCTCACCATAGCCCGTGCTACTTCGAATTTTTTGTTTCCGGTAGCTGAATCTTAAACAATAAGAAGCACCCAAGAGATGACAGGTGTGCCAATACCCGAAGCAGGAAGCCACCTGCAGGAGACCCACGACTTGTTGATGGTAAACCGTTGATGGTAAACCCCATCACCCAAATACGATAGTACCTCAACCCTCTCGTATTGGGTATCGCATTTTGACGTATTAATCCCCCGCTAAGGCCAAAAACTGATGTAGTAAAAATCATGGCGGCTCCCAAAATTGACGTTATGTCCAGTTTTCTAGTTGTGGGTTGTGGGTGAGGTTAGGTTCGGGTTATTTAGTACAGGACTTTGTGAACGCTCTAGAGTACCTGCAGGGCTGAGTAACTACAGTGACTGTGGACAGAATGTACAAACTTATGAACTAATTGCTCGCAATAAAGTTCACGCTTTGTACTATTAGCATAATAAAAGGCTAAATAAGACTGAAATCCCTGTCCATCAACCTGCCTTATGCATAAACAAACAGTTCCAGGCATAATACCCGCACTCTTTGGCCTAATTTAAGACATAAAATGTGTGCTGTGTTAGCCTTAAGAAAGGAAAGGTTTGGTTTCTTCCCTTACAAAATCAGCAGTTCAAAACGTAGACGTATTTGGAGGCAAGAGTCTCTATGTTCCACAGTGGTTCCGCAGTGGTTCCGCAGTGGTTCCGCAGTGGTTCCACAGTGGTTCCGCAGTGGTTCCGCAGTGGTTCCACAGTGGTTCCGCAGTGGTTCCGCAGTGGTTCCGCAGTGGTTCCACAGTGGTTCCGCAGTGGTTCCGCAGTGGTTCCGCAGTGGTTCCACAGTGGTTCCGCAGTGGTTCCGCAGTGGTTCCGCAGAGGCTCCACAATGGTTCCACAGTGGCTCCACAATAGTTCCACAATGGTTCCACAGTGGTTCCACAATGGTTCCGCAGTGGTTCCACAGTAGTTCCACAGTGGCTATGAGTACGATCACTTTTGGAGGCGAACTTAGAGGGGGAGGGGGTGCAGCAGTCCTGCTCCCTGGTATAGTTCCGCCTTAATTGCCACGAGTTATTTCTGCACATGTTGATTGCCACAAGGTCATTTATCCCCTGTTGGTTACCAGGGAGATAGGAGTTTCATTTGTTAATTGAAGGAAGATTTATGCATCTCTGCTAATTGGAGGTTACCTCGTGGTGCTCACCGTGGGTCACGCTATGCACGAAGGCAGCATGCACAATACACACGCTCAGAAAGCATACACACCCACCCACCATGCATGTGCAAACGTGGGCGCACATACGCGGAATACCGTGGTAGCTACACTTACCCACATAGAACTTAGTCTCATGCTTCTCATTCCTGCCACAAAGTTACCACTGGGAAAAGTTCTTCATGAAGTACTTGATGTGTGAGTGATTGGCATGAGCAACGGCTGTGTTTTAGGGGGGGGTCATGGTGGCACTAGAGACAGTAGTGGTGGCGGTGATGGCACTAGAGGCAGTGATAGTGACGGTGATGCCACTAGAGACCACGATGGTGACACCAAAGAGAGTAAAGTATGGCGTGACACCAAGAGCTCTGGCAGAGCAGGGGAAGGGGAGAGGGGGTGAGTGCTAGGAGGTTGTAATAGTAGAGTCAGCGGTGGTGACGCTAGAGGCAAGTGAGGGTCGTGCCAGGGGCGTGAGGGCGCGGATCTAGCCGTAGCGGGGGACGTGGGAAGGACTGCAGCAGGAGGGATCAGCTGCACGTCGTCTCCGCGCCTGCTAAGTCGGGCCGGCCGTGGCGGCCCATGTTACTCCCCACCACCAATTCCTTACTCGCCTCCTCCTCGCCTTATTTGTGAAAGAATTAGCGGGCGTGTGATCCCTCCGGGTTCTACACCAGCACGCCAAGCCTTTCGCGTGATTTGGCGGGACGTTGGGGTTGATATAGAGGGGATACATGGGCGATGAAGAGGGCTGGGTAGAGAGGGAAGCAAGAGGCAAGGGAGGTGTGAAGCCGTGTTCTGGGGATTAGGGTTTTCACCAGTCATCAAGACGGTAGTGGTTGATGGCGGGTGGTAGGGGGAGGGGGTTTAATGTTGTCATCTGGTGATTGAAGGGTAGAGGTGGGATGGTCGTGGCCGGTTGATGATTGTGGTGGGTTGTGGTGGGACGAGTTTGGTAGATGGTGGCAAGAAAGTGGTGGATGGTGGTGGTGGCGGCAGGTTACTGGTCGGGTGTGGTGCTACACCAACCAGTTATTATTACATTTATAGGCGTAACTCATGGCGTGGGGACGGTGACTCTTGTGCTACCGCCTGCCACACGTCTCATCCACAGTTATGGCTGCTTTATGGCGCCTCCATCTCTCTTTCTCTTAACACATTCACCTCACACTTGACACTTACCACAAGGAACTGATTTTTACACACGCATGCACTCACACGCACGCACGGATTTTATGAGAAGAATCAAGACAGATGAAGATAGACAGAAACTACAGGAAGGGGTAGGAGGGAGAATAAGGATAAAGGGGAGAAGAAGGGGTAGGGGGGGGGGAAATGGGTAGCTGGAAAAGAAGGGGAAGGGGGGGAGAAGTTGGGTAGGGGGTGTTTCACTCTCCCTCTCACAGCATCCCTCTCTCTTCCTCTCCTAGCTCTCCCTTCCTTCACCCCCACCCAATAGACCCATCCCTCTCCCAGCACCCGCTTCTAGCCCCGACCACCCCTCCTCTCTGTTTCTAGTTTTCCTCTTTCGCTGCCTATCAACTCCCTTACCCCTCTCACCCTCTACATTTTCTTCTCCCATATTGCCTCCTTCCTGCACCACTTGTTTCATTCTCTGTTCCACTCTTCCCCCTCCCTTTCCCCCTTCCTTTCCCCCTTCCTTGCACCGGTGCGCATAACGGGTCAGTGCCCAGCATGTGGGCCCAGTCCATGAATCAAAATACACTTGTGTTATTAAGGGGGGAGGGGAGCCGCTTTCATGTTGGGGTGGGATTAGCAAGCCAATTTTAGATGTGTTTCTTCAACGTGTTCGGGTTCAGACGAGTCGTCTTATTACGAGTATCTGTGCTGTGGAGGTTTTCAAAGTATCGCCAGTTTGGTACGGTGCCCTCCAAGAAGTGATAGTGTATATATGCACAGTGAGCATAAGAAATTTTGCCGGAACAACCGTGGACATCTTCAAGAGGAAACTAGATTTATTCCTCCAAGGAGTGCCGGACAAACCGGGCTGTGGTGGGTATGTGGGCCTGCGGGGCCGCTCCAAGCAACAGCCTGGTGGACCAAACTCTCACAAGTCAAGCCTGGCCTCGGGCCGGGCTTGGGGAGTAGAAGAACTCCCAGAACCCAGGAACATCAACCAGGTATCAACCAGGTATATGAATTATGGAGTGTGTGTGTGTGCGCAAACATGTGAACTGTTGCGGCCAAAAATGCATTTTAAACTATTGATTTTGTACACATACTGAGGAAGAAATCAACCACCTATCCTCTCTTAGGACTATCATAGTACGTATATGAACTACACTTGGTCTAATATGCGTATATTAGGCCAAGGATGGCTTATATTAGATTGTCTAGATTGTGTGTGTGTGACTCCGACGCTAGGCTAAGGATTATGTCGACTTCCAACTTCTCTTTTTCTGTGTCTGGGAGTCGTCTCGACTTCATTTCACACCTTCCACTTGGTTTTCTTGCTTTCTTTCCAATTTCAATTACTTTGCATTTATATGGGTTGAATTTAAGAAGCCATTTTTCCGACCATCACAAAAGGCTATCCAGTTCGACCTGTATCTTTGTACAATATCTCTTTTTCCCTCAATTCTGTATCGACATCCTCGTTTAGGTAATTGAAACTGACCAGGAATAGTGTTTGTCCGGGTGATGACTCCTGCGACTTCATGAGACTTCATATCTTCCGTGTACTATCAGAGGGTTAGTCTCTGATAGTACACGGAAGATATGAAGTCTCATGAAGTTAGTCTCTGATAGTACACGGAAGGTTACGTTAAGGTACGAGGTCTCATCTTGTTGTTGTTAAAGATTCGCTACCTGGAACTAAAAGATCCAAGTAGCACGGGCTATGGTGAGCCCGTTCATAGTGAGTGTATTTAGCACCATCCTCATTACCAGTGCTTCCTGTCCATATTCTTCAGTCGTGTCTATTTCTTCAAATTTTCACATGCAGCTTGATCGCTTAGTATTGTATTAGTATCATCGACCCCTCCTGTTACCTAGCAGTAAATAGGTACCTGAGTGTTAGTCAGCTGTCACGGGCTGCTTCCTGGGGGTGGAAGCCTGGTCGAGGACCGGGCCGCGGGGACACTAAGCCCCGAAATCATCTCAAGATAATCTCAAGATTGATCGCCAGTGGCACTCCTCATCCCTTTGCTTGTTCCGCTTTTCTCCGCTTGCTGTCTGGTATTCCTTGGGAAAATGGTACTTATTATTATTCTAGTCAGCCTTGTTTGTACTGTAACTACTATGGTTCCTTCTTCCCTATTCTCGTTTACAGTTTCTTCGTCTTAATCTTCACTTGTGTTCAACGTTTTAAAGGCTGTGTCCAAACAGTGGCATTGATCTTAGTAGCTCTTGAGATGGGTCTTTCATTTGGAAAAAAAGTTCTGGGTTCTGGAGTGGTCCTTGGTGGATCTTGTAGGAGTGGAGAAGAGTGTGTGGATAAGTAAGGCAGGGGAAGCTGTGTGGGACCGGTGGAGGGTGTCTTGGAGAGCCAGTGTTAAGTGAGAGTGAATTTAGTGGTTATTGAGTGGGAGATAGATGATGTTTGTAATAAAGGGAGATGCTGACTCCAGATATATATTTTGAAATTTATCATAATTGCCTAGAATTAACCTTCTTTGCTACAAAATTATTGGTCCTTAAATTAGTTTTTTAATTTTGCCCCGAGAGGCGAGTCCTTTTTGTATATTTTCCATCGAACATAGTATGTGTATTTTTAACACCTACATCTTCACCTGTGTGTAATTACCTAAGTGTAGTTACAGGATGAGAGCTACGCTCGTGGTGTCCCGTCTTCCCAGCACTCTTTGTCATATAACGCTATGAAACTACTGACGGTCTTGGCCTCCACCACCTTCTCCCCTAACTTGTTCCAACCGTCTACCACTCTGACGGTAGAGTGTGCGTGTATAGAGAGCGAGAGAGAGAGAGAGAGAGAGAGAGAGAGAGAGAGAGAGAGAGAGAGAGAGAGAGAGAGAGAGAGAGGTGGGGACAGGAACTGAAGGCGAGGGGTGCCACCTGGTGACAGTAATACCCCTGGAGACGACTTGCTAGAGCAGGGCGGGGCCCCGCTGCCAGTGGCAGTCGTCCCCGTCGCTCCACGCCTCATTGTTCCTTATAATTACCCCTTTATTTTTCCCCCCAACCCACGCCTCGCCCCAACCTGCCCTCCCTAACACCACCTCCCACCCCAACCCAACCCTAGGCATCTTTAAACTACCTTCTTCCCCCTTCTTAATTATTCTTCCCTCCCTTTCTCTCCCTCAGCTCAATAAACCGATCAGTTAATTCTCCCCGTCTCTCTCTCTCTCTCTCTCTCTCTCTCTCTCTCTCTCTCTCTCTCTCTCTCTCTCTCTCTCTCTCTCTCTCTCTCTCTCTCTCTCTCTCTCTCTCTGCCTGAAATATTCAGGCAGAGGCAGAAATGACGAGGAGAGGTTTAATATATGAGAGAAGTCAAACTATCTGATATTCTGAATGTATATACAAATTTTGAATAAGCATTGTAACCTGTTTTTCTTTGTCTGAATATCTATTTATAGCCTCTTATTACTTCTTATATCTATGAACTCAGTCATAAAAAAGTATGTGTGTTTATGTTTGGTATGATATTGCATGTGTACAGGAAGACATGCAAATGTTATCAGCCAGAATGTTCAGTAATATGTTGATTGTTTGGGATGTGTGTGTGTGTGTGTGTGTGTCAATGTATATGAACACGTATTGAACTGGGCGAGAATAGCTGTAGCTACCTCATCCCGCTGTGTGTTTATACCTCAATAAACTTACTTCAAGTTGCCTGCCTTTCTCCTCAGCAAGCAACACCTAAATCACTTGAGCCCGTAGAGAGCAGAAAGTGATCTGTGTGTTGGATAGTGGACGGGACAGTTGGTCCCACCACCTAAGTTCACGATAGATAGAGGACTAAGTTCACTAAATGCGATAGAGGACTTAAGTTCACTAAAAAGTGCCATCAATGGTGAGACCTGCAGTGTTGTCTGACCCGCTGGGCCAGGCTCCGGCGCTTGGGCTCCGGCGCTTGGGCTCCGGCGCTTGGGCTCCGGCGCTTGGGCTCCGGCGCTTGGGCTCCGGCGCTTGGGCTCCGTGTATGGTGCGTGTTGAGGGAAATGATTTGCCACTGGCGGTTCAAAGTATTTCCTGGTGGAGATACACCCACTTGGCTTCCCCGCGCTGATTTAGTGCCAACACTTGTCCCTGTGGGTCGGGCTGTGATTGGTGTGGTGGTTGTGTTTGGCTTTTACACACTTCAAATATTGGGGCCTAATTAATAAACACAAAACACACACACACACACACACACACACACACACACACACACACACACACACACACACACACACACACACACACACACATAACACACACACACAATAAACACATCTCGCGGCTGATTGGACAGCGCTCGGGGGGGGGGGTCGTAGTCCTAAGGGCCCGGGTTCGATTCCCGACCGAGGTGGAAACAAATTTTCAGAGTTTCTTTCACCCTGATGTGTCTGTTCACCTAGTAGTAAATAAGTACCTGGGAGTTACAGTATGTGTGTGCGCGTGCGTGTGTTAGAGAGAAATATATGTAGTAGACATAATAGAGGACAAATAAATAGGTTAGACACGCGGGGTCCAAGAGCTAATAGCTCGATTCTGCAGGCACAAATAGTAAATACACACACACTGAAGGTAGGCGGAAGGAGCAGGCCAGACACAAGGTACCAAATGGGAGACGACGGTCTCGCTTCGTGCAGGTCGGCGTTCAATCCCCGACCGTCCAAGTGGTTGGGCACCATTCCTTCCCCCCCCCCCCGTCTCATCTCTAATCCTTATCCTGATCCCTTCCAAGTGCTATATAGTCGTAATGGGTTGGCGCTTCCCTCTGATAGTTTCCTTCCCTTCCCTCCATGAAACGGACAGAGAGGAGGATCTAGTTGATATCACACCGAACCTGTCTCCTGAAGCCCACATTAAAACGATACCATCAGCGTCGTATGCGAAACTGGCTAACGTTAGAAATGTTATTAGAAATTGGTGTAAGGAATCCTATAGAACATTCAATACTACACATGTCAGACCAATCCTCCTTCTATCTTGAGGTTATCTTGAGATGATTTCGGGGCTTTAGTGTCCCCGCGGCCCGGTCCTCTATCTTGAGGTTATCTTGAGATGATTTCGGGGCTTTAGTGCCCCCGCGGCCCGGTTTTCGACCAGGCCTCCACCCCCAGGAAGCAGCCCGTGACAGCTGACTAACACCCAGGTACCTATTTTACTGCTAGGTAACAGGGGCATAGGGTGAAAGAAACTCTGCCCTATTGTTTCTCGCCGGCGCCTGGGATCGAACCCAGGACCACAGGATCACAAGCCAGCGTGCTGTCCGCTCGGCCGACCGGCTCCCCAGACAATCCCTCATATCCTGGAGCATGCGACTGCAGCATGGAGTCTGTATCTAGTCAAGCATAAAAGGAAGTTGAAGAAGATTCAGAGGTATGCCACCAGACCAGTACCAGAACTACGAGGTATAAGTTGTAGGGAAGGGCTGCGTGAATTGAACCTCCTTTCTTTGGAAGACAGAAGAGTTAGGGGAGACATGGTTACCACAGAAAATTCTCAGGGGAATTGAAATGGTAGATAAGGACATAATTTAACACGGGTGGTACATGAACAAGGGGACACAGGTGGAAGCTGAGTACCAAAATGAGCCACAGAGACATTAGAAAGATTTTTTTTTAGTGTCAGAGTAGTTAACAAATAGACTGCATTAGGAAGTGGTGTGGTGGAGGCTGACTCCATACACACTTTCAAATGTAGATATGATAAGAATTACAGAGAGCCCAAAAAGGATTACAGAGGGCACAAAAAGGTTTTATCTGACCTCAACGGAGGTCAGTAACAATTTCATCTATCCTTCACACCTTACAATTACAATGTCAGCTAGTTGAATGTTCTATTTCAAGAGTTATATATTTACAGTAAGGCTTTATACATTAATAGTAGATCTTATCGCTAAAACATAATTGTTTGAGCAATGGAGATATTACAGTCATTGGGGAGCTGCTGTTTGTTATTATTAGTCTTCACAATACACTACTTGTTTCTTAATCTCATATGTCGTTTATCTACTAGAAGCGAAATAGGGATACAGTGCAAGGATTTCAGGTATTTTATCCATAGTAATAAGATGGTTTGCCATTTCATACAACGTGAGTGTAGATTTATCTCTAAATGGCTCAATTTTACCGCAATCCAAGATATAGTGTTCGAGTGTGTCCCTGTCTTTGTCCACACACTTTACACTTTACTTCATCTAGATCCCTATATAAGCCGAACTGCCAGAGATACTTGTAGCCAAGTCTTATACGAGCTGTGACAACATCTGTTAGTCTACTGACTTTGTTACTTGCCCCATACACACATGTTTTACTTCACACATTTCATTGTGATAAACAATGGACCTGCTAATACAAGTTTGCACCGTCCTGCTTTCTTCAAATTCATCCAGGAGTTCTCGTCTAATGACACTTTTAAGGAACCTATGTAACAACTCAAGATTTCGTTCAATACTGTCTTTATTAACTGCAGCCTTAGCAAGGGCGTCAACTTTACCATGTTCCTGCAGGCCAATGTGAGAAGGAAGCTCCAGCATTTTGATATTTACTCGCACATATTCCATTCTATTATCCTAGGTAGAAGGTTTAGGAGTCTAGAGCAGTACTAGGCGACCTGGTTTTAGTGTTCATTCTGGCGTCCAACACACTGTGCCGTGTACACCCATTCTTCAGACAGTCGTTCTCAACCATGCTTAGTGGGAAAATTTATTTGTAAACAAGAGCCCCCCCCCCCCCCGCCACAAGACCAGTCTTGGCGTTAGGTCAGGGTGACGGATGTCTTGGTTATCTTGAGGTTATCTTGAGATGATGTCGTTAGTTTGTGGCGGCTGGCGGGGGGAATCATGCAGCTCCTCCCTCCGTTTCATAAGGAATTGAAGCCTACTTTTCACTGTTTTTGTCTGAATTTGCATTGAATTTTATAATGTGTCATGTGACACATGACACACTGTCACACACATGACACACACACACTGTGACACTCAGTGTCATGTGACACTGAGTGGCGGTGAAGAACAGCCTAGCCTAACCCCCCCCCACTCCCCATCCTTCCCATTCTTCCAGTTACCACTTCTCATCTTCCCCTTCTTACTCCCCTCCCACCACCGCCCCGCCCCCCCTCCTCTTACCCCTCTCTCAGATATGTATAGCAAGGTCGAGAGTCATATTATTAGGGGGGAAAAGAGGGAAGGGAGAGAGTGGCTATTTTGAGTGTGTTAGAGGTAGTGTGATGGGCAGAGGTAGCATAAAGGTATTTATAGTTGGCGAGCAGGCAAGGGCGGAGGTAAGTGTGTGCCGCATACGGGAAGGGGAGCAGCAGCAGGTGTGTGTGAGGAGAGCACATAGTAGGTACTGGTAGTAGGGGAGAGTATATATGGGTGGTGAGAGGAAGGAAGGAACCAGTAGGGATGGTGGTGGTCAACCTTGTAAGTCTAGTGGCGCCAGACGTATTTAGAATAGTCATAAATGCTCCCTCTCTCTCCGAATAAAACATGTCGATCATAATTATATACCCGAACAGATTGTACGGATTAACCCACAAATGTCGATATCAATGTAAGTTCCTTGACAAGTACTTCCTGAGTTTCAAAAGGGCTATTACGCTTTACCTTTCGCGAAGATATAGATGCATTAAGCGAGTGAACGAGGGAGACAGCTTGTCTTGCATACATGCACTTGCATACACAGGGGCCTCGTAGCCTGGTGGATAGCGCGCAGGACTCGTAATTCTGTGGCGCGGGTTCGATTCCCGCACGAGGCAGAAACAAATGGGCAAAGTTTCTTTCACCCTGAATGCCCCTGTTACCTAGCAGTAAATAGGTACCTGGGAGTTAGTCAGCTGTCACGGGCTGCTTCCTGGTGTGTGTGTGTGTGTGTGTGTGTGTGTGTGTGTGTGTGTGTGTGTGTGTGTGTGTGTGTGTGTGGAAAAAAAATAGTAGTAAACAGTTGATTGGCGGTTGAGAGGCGGGCCGAAAGAGCAAAGCTCAACCCCCGCAAGCACAACTAGGTGAATACATGTTGGGTGTAGGTTCCCCTGTTTGGCCCAACCACTTGGGCTGGACGGTAGAACGACGGTCTCGCTTCATGCAGGTCGGCGTTCAAGTACGTGTACGTTTATTGAGACAATCTAATACATCTCAAAGGGATATAGTAACTTAGGTTATTTCTACTTCAAGTCCCTCAAGGGGCGCACAAACCACAGTTCAAGAATCACAGTTCACAGTGCAGGTTAATATAGTAAATACAGCATATATATCAGCTACGGGCTCACCATAGCCCGTGCTACTTGGAACTTTGTGTTCCAGGTAGCGAATCTTAAACAACAACAGCCTATATATGTGTTACACTCTTGGGGCCAAGTGCTTGTAGCTCCTAAGTATACTGTCTATCATACCGTTATCACACATCCCAACAATTTGATGTGGTACACCACTTATTTCCTCATTTCTATAGTTATCAATAAGTTGTCACTCTAATACATAATGATCTATATAGCGAGGTCGGCGTTCAATCCCCGACCGTTCAAGTGGTTGGCCATCATTCCTACCCCCCCCCTCCCCTTCCTATCCCAAATCCTTATCCTCAATGATCACGTCATCACAAGCGTGACGTCAGGCCGGGCTGGTGGGGATTAAAAGAACTCTGGGGACCGACTAATGGTAAAGTCCAGGTACACCCTCGCTGTCGGAGTGCCTGTTCCTGACAAAGTACCTTAACATTTCTCTGTCTCTGTCTCTCTCTCTCTCTCTCTCTCTCTCTCTCTCTCTCTCTCTCTCTCTCTCTCTGTCTCTCTCTCTCTCTCTCTCTCTCTGTCTCTCTCTCTCTCTCTCTCTCTCTGTCTCTCTCTCTCTCTCTCTCTCTCTCTCTCTCTCTCTCTGTCTCTCTCTCTCTCTCTCTCTCTCTGTCTCTCTCTCTCTCTCTCTCTCTCTCTGTCTCTCTCTCTCTCTCTCTCTCTCTCTCTCTTTCTCTCTCTCTTTCTCTCTCTCTTTCTCTCTTTCTCTCTCTCTCTCTCTGTCTCTGTCTCTGTCTCTCTCTCTCTCTCTCTCTCTCTCTCTCTCTCTCTCTCTCTCTCTCTCTCTCTCTCTCTCTCTCTCTCTCTCTCTCTCTCTCTCTCTCTCTCTCTCTCTCTCCCCCCCCTCCCCTCGGTAACGTAGGTTACTCCCCATCCTTCCCTCTGGACTCAGCACATAACGATCGAGGCACGTCACTATTTCACAACATGGGCTTTGGCACCGGAGGCGGGCCAGCACACGGTTGAGACATGTGTTTGTGTTGCATCATGTGTGTGTTGAGACACGTCACGTCAGGCGGGCTAATGCAAGAAGGCAACCATCAGTAATAGCAGCAGCAGCAGCAGCAGCAGCAGCAGCAGCAGCAGCAGCAGCAGCAGCAGCAGCATCTGTGCCAAGTACATCACAGGCAATAGCATCATAGCATCGGGAGCCGGTCGGCCGAGCGGACAGCACGCGGGACTTGTGATCTTGTGGTCCTGGGTTCGATCCCGGCCGCCGGCGAGAAACAATGGGCAGAGTTTCTTTCACCCTATGCCCCTGTTACCTAGCAGTAAAATAGGTACCTGAGTGTTAGTCAGCTGTCACGGGCTGCTTCCTGGGGGTGGAGGCCTGGTCGAGGACCGGGCCGCGGGGACACTAAAGCCCCGAAATCATCTCAAGATAACCTCAAGATCATTAACAATGTTTGCTTTTTGTTCTGCTGTACAGCAATAAGGGGAGAAATTAACATAAGCTACTCTTGAGGTTATCTTGAGATGATTTCGGGGCTTTAGTGTCCCCGCGGCCCGGTCCTCGACCAGGGCCTCCACCCCCAGGAAGCAGCCCGTGACAGCTGACTAACACCCAGGTACCTATTTTACTGCTAGGTAACAGCGGCATCGGGGTGAAAGAAACTCTGCCCCATTGTTTATCGCCGGCGCCCGGAATCGAACCCGCGACCACAGGATCACCCTTCTAGTGTTCTGTCCGTCCACCCACCGGCGGTTCGGTGTTTGTCTGGGGTTCGGATATCGCTCATCAGTGTTAAAAAACATAAGCTACGGATGGGTCACATCCACTGCCCTTTTGTGCCCTCTGTAATGCTTTTTGCGCTACCGCTCACAGGATGAGTATGGGGTGCACAATAAACTTCAATCAAAAAATCACTGGCTATTGCGATGTCTCGTATTGGAAGTTTAAGCCTCAAAGTGCATTACGGTGTGATGGGTGTTGGTTCTCTCATCACTATAAGTGGTTCTTGGGGTGTGGGGCGACTGTGGTTCTTGGGTGTGGAGCGACTGTGGTTCTTGGGTGTGGAGCGACTGTGGTTCTTGGGGTGTGGAGCGACTGTGGTTCTTGGGTGAGAAGCGACTGTGGTTCTTGGCTGTGGAACGACTGTGGTTCTTGGGTGAGAAGCGACTGTGGTTCTTGGCTGTGGAACGACTGTGGTTCTTGGGTGAGAAGCGACTGTGGTTCTTGGCTGTGGAACGACTGTGGTTCATGGGTGTGGAGCGACTGTGGTTCATGGGTGTTGAGCGACTGTGGTTCATGGGTGTGGAGCGACTGTGGTTCATGGGTGTTGAGCGACTGTGGTTCATGGGTGTGGAGCGACTGTGGTTCATGGGTGTTGAGCGACTGTGGTTCATGGGTGTTGAGCGACTGTGGTTCATGGGTGTGGAGCGACTGTGGTTCATGGCTGTGGAGCTACTGTGGTTCATGGCTGTGGAGCGACTGTGGTTCATGGCTGTGGAGCGACTGTGGTTCTTGGCTGTGGCGCGACTGTGGTTCTTGGCTGTGGCGCGACTGTGGTTCTTGGCTGTGGCGCGACTGTGGTTCATGGGTATGGAGCGACTGTGGTTCTTGGGTGTGGAGCGACTGTGGTTCATGGTTTTGGCGCGACTGTGGTTCATGGCTGTGGAGCGAGCACATGTTACACCGTCACACTGTGTGGCGCGGGACACACAGCCGTCCATACATCACACAGCGGGCGGGACAGGTCACTCTTGCAACAAGAATGTCATTACACAAGAGCATTATTCGGGCGAGCGGTCGTGTCAACATCAGAATCCTAACTCAAGACACGACTGTCAGCCCCAGACGTGACCCTGCACGCCACCACCCTCCCACCTGCTTCCCCCTCACCACACTGCTCTCTCCCACCTCCACCTCTCTCTCCCACCTCCAGGTCTCTCCCATCTCTACCTCTCTCCTGTGTTCGTCATTCGTTCACGGTCAGCATTCGTTAACTGTGAACTCAAAACAATCGTTAACATCTTCAAGAGAAAACTAGATTTCTAAAAGAAGTGTCGGACCAACCGGGCTGTGGTGGGTATGTGGGCCTGCGGGCCGCTCCAAGCAGCAGCCTGTTGGGCCAAGCTCTCACAAGTCAAGCCTGGCCTCGGGCCGGGCTTGGGGAGTAGAAGAACCCCATCAACTAGGTAAAAACTGAAATCATGTGATGGGATATGTGAGAGTTAAGAAGTAGGATTGTGTAACACGTGATAATTGTTCTTGATACATAGAAGAGAAAGTGCATAATGGGTAAGTGCGTCATACATGCAGAAGCTCAAAATTATACCCCGCAAAGTAAACTATTTCATAGCGTGTTAGAAACTACTGCTGTCAAATAATTTTGATTCGTGTTAATACCTGAAAAGAACTTCTACATATGTCGCAGTTAGTAAAATAAACAATTTTCAACTAATAAAATGTATTAGAAAACCAGTTGACTACATTAAAGACACGTTCTTTATATACAGGTGCACAGACGTAATTACCAGGCAGGTCACGTACATAGTCTTCTCCTATACATGTGTGGAGGTGTGGAGGTGCGTACATAGTCGCACCTCCACACATCTCCAGTATCAGCTCTTGATACTGGAAATGGCTCAAAAAGGGCCACCACTTACGGGCTATTCATGCCCGTGCCACCTTTTGGGTGGCTTAATCTTCATCAATCATCAATCATGTACACACACATTTCCAGGGAATGCGTGCTTGTCAGCCGTAAAATAATGGTGGCAGCGACATTGTTGGCGCCGAATATTGTAAGTTGCCATAGGAATAAAATACGAGGACGCGTTATCTATTGCAGATAAATATCAGTGCCAGCAGAAAGAGAGCGGAGCCACGGGTGTTGAAACAGTTACATCACACAACAATAATTTTTATCACTGGAAGATTGAGGTCTGCGAGGGAAGGTTATCTTGAGGTTATCTTGAGATGATTTCGAGGCTTTAGTGTTCCCGCGGTCCGGTCCTCGACCAGGCCTCCACCCCCAGGAAGCAGCCCGTGACAGCTGACTAACTCCCAGGTACCTATTTACTGCTAGGTAACAGGGGCATCAGGGTGAATGAAAGAAACTGTCCATTGTTTCTCGCCGGCGCCCGGGAACGAACCCAGGACCACAGGATCACGCGTCCAGTGTTCTGTCCGCTCAGCCACCGGCTCCACGGGAAGATAATATTCAGCACATGACTTGCCAAACTAAATATTTGCGTGGCATTATTTGTGATAATTTGTGTGTCAACAAAATTCCTGGACTCCTGGTCCAGGACTTCCTGGTCCTTGTCCTGGACTTCCTGGTCCTGGTCCAGGACTTCCTGGTCCTTGTCCTGGACTTCCTGGATTCCTGGTCTCCTGGAAGAAGACTTTATTGTATGTTCGTGTATTTCTTGTTGTTGTATCGGAGTCATTTGCTGCGTGATTGTTGGCTGTGGTGCGGCTGTTATCACAGCTCACCTGGGCTTCCCAGCTGTTATCACTTCTCACAAATGACCGTTTGGGGACTTACCTTCAGATGATTTTCGGGGCTTAGCGTCCCCGCGGCCCGGTCGTCGACCAGACTTGTGTCTAGTTCATGTTTTAACCTTACATGGTGTACTGTAGCTGATGACTGGGTCAGCTCGACGCTCGTCACATAACAGATGGGAAGTAAAACTGTGTAGATTATTGTCGTGCATGGCGGCTCCGTCCTGTCGTGCATGGCGGCTCCGTCCTGTCGTGCATGGAGGCTCCGTCCCGTCGTGCATGGCGGCTCCGTCCCGTCGTGCATGGCGGCTCCGTCCTGTCGTGCATGGAGGCTCCGTCCTGTCGTGCATGGAGGCTCCGTCCCGTCGTGCATGGCGGCTCCGTCCCGTCGTGCATGGCGGCTCCGTCCTGTCGTGCATGGCGGCTCCGTCCTGTCGTGCATGGCGGCTCCGTCCTGTCGTGCATGGCGGCTCCGTCCTGTCGTGCATGGAGGCTCCGTCCCGTCGTGCATAGCGGCTCCGTCCTGTCGTGCATGGCGGCTCCGTCCTGTCGTGCATGGCGGCTCCGTCCTGTCGTGCATGGCGGCTCCGTCCTGTCGTGCATGGCGGCTCCGTCCTGTCGTGCATGGCGGCTCCGTCCTGTCGTGCATGGCGGCTCCGTCCTGTCGTGCATGGTGGCTCCGTCCTGTCGTGCATGACGGCTCCGTCCTGTCGTGCATGACGGCTCCGTCCTGTCGTGCATGGTGGCTCCGTCCTGTCGTGCATGGTGGCTCCGTCCCGTCGTGCATGACGGCTCCGTCCCGTCGTGCATGGCGGCTCCGTCCTGTCGTGCATGGCGGCTCCGTCCTGTCGTGCATGACGGCTCCGTCCTGTCGTGCATGGCGGCTCCGTCCTGTCGTGCATGACGGCTCCGTCCTGTCGTGCATGGCGGCTCCGTCCTGTCGTGCATGACGGCTCCGTCCTGTCGTGCATGACGGCTCCGTCCTGTCGTGCATGGTGGCTCCGTCCTGTCGTGCATGGTGGCTCCGTCCCGTCGTGCATGGCGGCTCCGTCCCGTCGTGCATGGCGGCTCCGTCCTGTCGTGCATGACGGCTCCGTCCTGTCGTGCATGGCGGCTCCGTCCTGTCGTGCATGGCGGCTCCGTCCTGTCGTGCATGGCGGCTCCCTCCTGTCGTGCATGACGGCTCCCTCCTGTCATGCATGGAGGCTCCGTCCTGTCGTGCATGGCGGCTCCCCTCCTGTCGTTGTGTCACGTCCTGTGCTGACCACTCAGCGCTCTGAGTCAAGCCAATACTGAATGACCTCTTTGGTCAGGAAGAAAACACGGGAATATGTCTCCTGCACCACACAGCAACGAGAGAAGAGCATATACACGCGTCCCCCCCCCCCCCCACCATCACCACCAAAACATTGTTGTGTGGTGCAAGAAAGACATTTTCCTGACCAAGGAGGTCATTCAGTATTGGCTTGACTCAGAGCGCTGAGTGGTCAGCACAGGACGTGACACAATATTCCAAGCACCTCTCTGTCTGTCTGTCTGTCTCTCTCTCTCCCTCTCTCCCTCTCTCTCTCTCTCTCTCTCTCTCTCTCTCTCTCTCTCTCTCTCTCTCTCTCTCTCTCTCTCTCTCTGTGTCTCTATCTCTGAGTCTCTGTGTCTCTTTCTCTCTGAGTCTCTGTCTCTGTGTCTCTCTCTCTCTCTCTCTCTCTCTCTCTCTCTCTCTCTCTCTCTCTCTCTCTCTCTCTCTCTCTCTCTCTCTCTCTCTCTCTCTCTCTCTCTCTCTCATTCTTTATTCCTTGAGCCTCGCCACATTGCAGCTCTCACCTTGTGCTTGTTCCATTATGCATTCAACTTGCAACGCGCCAGATTTGCAGTTTACAGTCGTCTCCTACCACCCGTACGAGAACATTTCTCTCTCTCCTTCATGCTGCATGGCAAATCTCTCCTCAGTATGCGGCCCAGAGTCTTGTAGCTTAATAAAATATTGCGTTCTCTAAACTTTATATAATAATTCAGCCCATTCTCCTGTTCAGATGCTTGTAGTAACGATGGAAACCATCGTACATATATATATATATATATATATATATATATATATATATATATATATATATATATATATATATATATATATATATATATTGGCGTACAAGGGCAGGTAGAAAGTAGAACTCGGTACTATGGAATTTGGACAAACTCGATGAGCTTTTGTACTTATGTTGCAATATATATATATATATATATATATATATATATATATATATATATAAATATATATATATATATATATATATATATATATATATATATATTTATATATATATATATATATATATATATATATATATATATATATATATATATATATACATATATATAATATGCGAACACGTCTGAATGGTCCCCAGGCATTTATGCACCTGAAAACTCCACAACTGCAGAATTTTCAGTTATATATATATATATATATATATATATATATATATATATATATATATATATATATATATATATAGTGTGTGTGTGTGTGTGTGTGTATGTGTGTGTGCGCGCGCGCGCGCTACACCAGGCCTAGTAATATTTAAGTTTGGTCTAGGTTGATATTTTCTGACTATAAAGCGAATAGTACCAAATTCTACTAATTGTCCATTACGTACATATCTGTTCAATGGTCCACATAGTTACAAAACGTACTTTCTAAACAGGTGGAAGGGTTTACATTTTGACCATATGACATATTTCAATCACACTCTTCCTGGTTAAAATTAAATAATTGACTGTTAATTAGTCCCGCAGGTAACATAGGTAATGAGACCTGTTTGAAATCTGTACAAAGTGCGTTAGAAATGGTGTATGGCGCGCTCAACACGTTCTCGCACTTGCTTACTGTCAATATTGGCTTACTTAATAAGTGCATATGTGACATACTAATTGATTGTGGATATTTTAGTTTACCTTGAAAAGCTTCATAGAAAACACCGACCTCACCTAACCTTCTTAGTATGCTAAGATAAGCATCTTATTGCTTCTTAATGGCGCGCTATAGATCGCCTAAGCTTTTACAAGTGTAAGTCTGCACTTCTTTTCCCCAGCCTCGTATTGTACCTCTTTATTCTTGTCCTTCACCGCCGCCTTGTTCTACTGTTCGCTATGTTCTCCTCTTCCCCTTCACCTCCTCTTCCCCTTCACCTCCCTTCTACCCATCATTTTGAGGTACGTCTGGGTAAATATATTGAGGGAAGGTGGTGAAGGCGTGAAGCATGTAATCCCCTTTTGTCGTGCTTGTGACGCCAGATGGAGACGTTTCCTGTGACTGCTGCTGCTGCCTTCTGTGGTGATCTGCCTCGCTTACTATGCCTCTGGTCTTTCCTCCTGCTCGTCGTGCCTCAAGATGTCGGTAATAGTGTGAGTGGTTGTTGGTGAGGCCACTCCAGACCGACAACCAGAGCGCAACTCCATAGTCTCCTGAGACTGATGGATGCCTACTACTACTACTACTGCTGTTGGTGAGATTGTGCAATGTGTGTATGTGTGGGGAAGGGGTGGGAGTGTTGGTGTGGGTTAATGAGGTGTGGGGGCAGTGTGAGAGGTCTGGCGTGTGTGTGTGTATGGGTGGGTTGTTGTGAGGTTAGGGGGGTGTGTGTGGAGTGAGATGGCGTTGTGACATTGGTCTGAGTGTGGGAGCATTAATGTAGTTGTGACGAGAATGTTGTTATGACAGAGGTGAGATAGTTCCAGAGGTCACTGCCCCCACTCGACCTGCTCTGTGGCCAAGCCTCCTGTTTGGCGCCCATAGAAACCAAAACTGGTATTGTCTGCAGCCAGCAGTCCTCTATAGGCATCACTGTCTGCTATATCATATAAAGGATATATATTTGTTTATCACTTTCCTCCTTTAGGAGGCTACTGGTAAATTCTCCCTGGAGTAAGATGAAATGATTCAAAAGCCTTGGGCTCTGTAGTACTTCTAGTGCCCGGATGTGATTGTGATACAAGTACGGCACGTGTGTTGTTATCTGTTTGTGGCGTGGTTGTGGGTGCATGGGGTGAGAGAGTGCCATTTGTGTGAGTGGAGTAGTTGGTGGGTGTAGGGGTGACTAGTGGAAGATGTGTGACATGTTCAGTAGAGGTGGATGGGACGCGGATATGGTGGAGCAGCAGGAGTATACCTGCCTGCCAGAGGTGGGATGGACGAGGACACGAGGAAGCCCGCCGTGTATCCCGTTTATGGGTCATCCTGTCGTGTGGCGTTATCCAGGAAACGACTCGTTTGGTGCCACTCACTCCCCGACCCGACCCGCCCGCCAGCCCGGGCAGTACCAGCCTAGACCTGCCGGGCCAACTCTCGCCTCCAAACCTAACCCGAAAGCACCATTCCCTCATACCTCCAAAGTCTTAGTGTGGCCCCAGTCCATATCCTCCAATACGTCCAGCATCGTGTAACAAATTAGGTTCGTTTTAAGAATTATCCAACCACTTACGTTTCTTCGGTGCCCTCGGCTCTCTCTTTTTTTTGCAGGGATATTCCTGCGCGGGCCCTAAGCCTCTGGCTGGCCCACTGGGCGGGCCCTAAGCCTCTGGCTGGCCCACTGGGCGGGCCCTAAGCCTCTGGCTGTCCCACAAAGTGTTGCTTGTTTCTGTTTTACTTGGGCGGAGTATGAGTATTTATGATTCGTATGGTCGCTTCAGTAAGATTTTGTCCCCGTGTGTTTAACAACTTCTGCTCTGTTGATCGTGGACGCCAGTTCGTGGCTTTTCACGACAAGTGATGCAATGTCTGCTGGGATGGACTGATAGAGTTCACTAGGGAACTCTTACTAGGTAAAGAAAGTTAAAAACGTCTGAATGACACCAGCTGTATTAATCACTTTGTTCATCAGCAATATTTTGAGAAGTAATGATCATTTATGTTAGCATTATCATCGTAAGTATGTCAACTATATCAACTACCAATTTTCAATAATATTTACACAAAAATAGTCCCTCGTCAGTAATATAAACAATAATAAAAGAGTAGGTAACAGCGTCAGCAGCAGCAGATGGACATTGTTCAACCCCCATGTAACGACTGTGACGATAGATTGATTGATTGATTGATTGATGAAGATTAAGCCACCCAAGAGGTGGCACGGGCATGAATAGCCCGTAAGTGGTGGCCCTTTTGAGCCATTACCAGTATCAAGAGCTGATACTGGAGATCTGTGGAGGTGCGACTGCACCCTGCGTGACGGGAGATGTCTCCCGTGTGACGATAGGTTTAATAACTCATAAAATGATGGCCAAGTGAATAACAGGAAGCCGGTGGCTGAGCGGACAGAACACTGTACGCGTGATCCTGTGGTCCCGGGTTCGATCCCGGGCAACGGCGATAAAGAATGGGCAGAGTTTCTTTCACCCTGATGCCCCTGTTACTTAGCATTAAATAGGTACCTGGGAGATAGTCAGCTGTCACGGGCTGCTTCCCGGGGGTGGAGGCCTGGTCGAGGACCGGGCCGCGGGGACACTAAGCCCCGAGATCATCTCAAGATAACCTCAAGATATACCGCGTGGAGGTGGATTAACATTTTTAACACACTGCAAAGAGTGGCAGTATTATCCAATCCAATCCAGCAGAGAACGTCACGAAACTCATTCCCTCAATGGTAAGGTTCTCTTCTCATCCTCGTTAAAGACAGTATTACAACTCACAATAGTCAGTCGTGTCCTCCTTCGCCGACGTTATCAAAATCTGCATGAAATTTGCCCCCAGATGAAGACAGAAATATTACAGGTTAAGGTGATGCAAAAAGCCACATCCTGCAAAGTTTTCATGCAGGAGTTTTCATGCAAGTTTTCATGTTGAGAGAGAACTCTATCAACATCAGAGGCCCGAGACTGTTCAACACGCTTCCACTACACATAAGGGGCATAACTGGCAAACCCCTCACAGTGTTCAAGAGAGAACTGGATAAGCACCTCCAAAGGATACCTGATCAACCAGGCTGTGACTCATACGTCAGGCTGCGAGCAGCCGCGTCTAACAGCCTGGTTGATCAGTCCAGCAACCAGGAGGCCTGGTCGACGACCGGGCCGCGGGGACACTAAGCCCCGGAAGCACCTCAAGGTAGCCTCAAGGTAAGGTAGGTATGCAAGCAAGTTACATAATCCTCGCTCGAGGGTTTTGTAGCTTATGTGTTACTCGGTCGTTTAATAGGTAACGTTAACATTGGCGTGAGTGTAAAAGTCAGTTTATAACACGTGTTTAATTCCAACCCGTTCTCGCACTTGCTTATTATAGTCAATATTGGCTTATTTAATAAGTGCATATGTGACATACTAATTGATTGTGAATATTTTAGTTTACCTTGAAAAGCTTCATAGAAAACACCGACCTCACCTAACCTTCTTAGTATGTTAAGATAAGCATCGTATTGCTTCTTATTTACAATTATTACTTAACCTATCAACGGTATATGTTAAGTAATAATTGTAATTAAGAAGCAATAAGATGCTTATCTTAACATACTAAGAAGGTTAGGTAAGGTCGGTGTTTTCTATGAAGCTTTTCAAGGTAAACTAAAATATTCACAATCAATTAGTATGTCACATATGCACTTATTAAATAAGCCAATATTGACAGGAAGCAAGTGCGAGAACGGGTTGTTAATTCAGTGATTTTTTTCTGGTAGCTGTGTGTGTGTGTGTGTGTGTGTGTGTGTGTGTGTGTGTGTGTGTGTGTGTGTGTGTGTGTGTGTGGGTGTGTGTGTGTGGGTGTGTGTGTGAGAGGAGGGAAGACACACGTGGCTGCCAGAGAACATGTGTGTTTTTAAATTTCGACGTAAATTTCTAATGTCGTGGTAGCTCCACCTGTGTGTGTTACGGTGACACGCACCCCACTCTGTACACGCACCTCTGTAAGGGGCGCTGGTGGCTGAGTGGACAGCACGCTGCATACGTAGTCCTGTGGACCGGGGCTCGATTCCCGACGCCGGCGGAAACAGATGGACGGAGTTTCTTTCACCCTGATGTGTCTGTTACCTAGCAGTAAATAGGTACCTGGGAGTTAGACAGCTGCTACGGGCTGCTTCCTGGGGGGTTTGTAACAAAAAGGAGGCCTGATCGAGGTCCGGGCCGCAGGGACGCTAAACCCCGAAATCATCTCACGATAACGTCAAGATAGAGGGAATACAGAAAACATATGCTGCACGCATAGAAACGGTAAAACATCTGATTTATTGGGACCATCTCAAACTTCTTAAAATGTACTCTCTTGAAAGGAGACGAGAGAGGTATCAAATAATATATGCATGGAAGATACTGGAGAACCAGGTCCCAAATTTTCACAGTAAAATAACCAACATATTGGAGCGAAAGGTATGGAAGGAAATGCAGAATAGAATCATTGAGGAGCAGAGGTGCCATAGAAACAATCAGAGAACACTGATCATCAGAAGTCCACGGCTGTTCAACACCCTCCCAGCAAGCTTTAGAAATATTGCCGGATCAAAGGTGGAGGTATTCAAGAGGCACTTGGATAGGTTCTTGCAAGAAGTGCAGGACCAACCAGGCTGTAGTGAATATATCAGGGAGTAGAACGACCTAAATACGTTCTGGGTGTACACACCCCACCCTGTACACTCACCCCGCCCTGTACACTCACCCCGCCCTGTACACTCACCCCGCCCTGTACACTCACCCCGCCCTGTACACTCACCCCGCCCTGTACACTCACCCCGCCCTGTACACTCACCCCGCCCTGTACACTCACCCCGCCCTGTACACTCACCCCGCCCTGTACACTCACCCCGCCCTGTACACTCACCCCGCCCTGTACACTCACCCCGCCCTGTACACTCACCCCGCCCTGTACACTCACCCCGCCCTGTACACTCACCCCGCCCTGTACACTCACCCCGCCCTGTACACTCACCCCGCCCTGTACACTCACCCCGCCCTGTACACTCACCCCGCCCTGTACACTCACCCCGCCCTGTACACTCACCCCGCCCTGTACACTCACCCCGCCCTGTACACTCACCCCGCCCTGTACACTCACCCCGCCCTGTACACTCACCCCGCCCTGTACACACGCCACCCAATACACGAACGCCACCCTCTACAAGCATGCACGCCATCCTGTACACGCACGCCACTCTGCACACGCAAATGTCTAATAATGCGTTGTGCACTTTTCTATTGAAGACTCGTGTGCGTTTCCCTCTCATTGTTTTGCAGTCACGTGGGAGCTGGGCTGACGTGACGAGGTGGGACTGTCAGGGGACAGGGGGGTGACGCCAGCAGGGGGAAGGAGGGGGACCAAAGAACATTGGAGGCCAGGGAACACCAGGTAGAAGTCACCGAGGCTGGACAGAATGTGTTGGGAAAGGCGGGAAGTGGAGTGTGGTGAAGCAGGAGTGGGCCCGGAGGAGGACCTGGAGGAGGACCTCGAGGCTGAGGGTTCTCCGGTGGTCCACCGGGTTGTGGTGGGTATGTGGGCCTGCGGGGCCGCTCCAAGCAACAGCCTGGTGGACCAAACTCTTACAAGTCAAGCCTGGCCTCGGACCAGGCTTGGGAAGTAGAAGAACTCCCAGAACCCCATCAAACAGAGTGTCAGACCGGCTGCACGTGAGCCACACTCTTCAACTGGTGCATTCCATACCGTCAAGTGCTAACTTAATGTTAAAAATAATTTTTATCCAAATGTAAAGTACAAATTAATTCGTATGCAGGCGATGAGTCACAATAACGTGGCTGAAGTATGTTGACCAGACCACACACTAGAAGGTGAAGGGACGACGACGTTTCAGTCCGTCCTGGACCATTCTCAAGTCGATGAGAATGGTCCAGGACGGACCGAAACGTCGTCGTCCCTTCACCTTCTAGTGTGTGGTCTGGTCTACAAATTAATTCCCATCCCCCTTAAAAAGTTTAGATTTTTTTATGAACCGCTCCGTATATTTTAACAATGTTTAAATATCACATTCATGGAGCAAATTGAATTCAGATTTATTCTTTTAATATATGAATGTTGGACATATGAATTTTTTGCCGCGTCCTCCCAACACGTGTACTCAGCACTAACTGCACTATATGTACAGACCTCAAACCCTGTTTTTGGAGGACAAACGTAAATGTGTGTGTTTTATGTATGGCTGTTAGCGTTGTAAAAGCACTCCGATACACACAGAAATCACAATTGCGAGATGCATCAAATGAACAAATCCATAAGGGCCGCGACGAGGATTCGAACCTGCGTCCGAGAGCAGGTTATGGCAGCGTCTGGGATGCTCTCGGACGCAGGTTCGAATCCTCATCACGGCCCTTGTGGATTTGAGCGCTCCGATCATCTTACGTGGTCGAATGCTCAATAACCCGTATTATGTACTGTAGCAGCTCTCTAACTCTAATATGTAGTATAGACCAACATGTGTAAATGCTGGTTTACATTGTAAAAATCACCTCAATCACCTGTGGTTGTCCAATAACCCACTGCGCAATATGTAGAAGAAATCTCCAACCCTGTCCACAGAGGACAGAAGAAAACGTATATACGTTAGTTAGCATTGTAAATGAATGTTCAGGTAGTTGGCAGAAAACAAATATAAAACTTGAGGGGGCGTCGTGTGATGCCTCATGTGCTCGGTAGCCAGGTATTGTAGCAGGCATGGCTCACCTTGGACGCTCAGAGAATGGAGGCCCTGAACCACTTACTCGTGAAGATATTAATAACGTCACTGGAAAGAAGTGAAGTCATGTTTTTAGTGATTTCACTAGTCACTAGAAACATATCGAATAGCTGGAATACAGTCACTGAAGACATAAGCTAAGAAGGTCGACAAAAAGGGCTAAATAGCAAATCACTGAACGAGAAACGGAACATATGAGACATGATCACGACGTAAAACATGCTCATGAATGTTGAAAATATAGCAATTATTTTTTACATAGAAGGTTACAAAACGAGGTTACACAGAGGGGAAATTGAATGCCGAAATGAACCAGAGGGCCATAGAAAGTGTAGGCAAGAAGGCACCATGAACTAGAGACAGGTGGGCAGCGGAGGAAGACTAAATACAAGGATTCAGAAGTTGTTACAATGGAATCCAAATGTGTTAGGTACCATCTACAGGCAGGATCCTGGAGCTGAAGCTCAACCTCTGTTAGCACAACTGTCTAGTACAGCTATGAAAGAACACACACATGCGCAGAGTGTGCATTAACATCAACAATGCGTTATTAGCGCGTGTCGATGGGTAGTTGCAAAAACATCTACACTAGGGAGCCGGTCGGCCGAGCGGACAGCACGCTGGACTTGTGATCCTGTGGTCCTGGGTTCGATCCCAGGCGCCGGCGAGAAACAATAGGCAGAGGTTCTTTCACCCTATGCCCCTGTTACCTAGCAGTAAAATAGGTACCTGGGTGTTAGTCAGGTGTCACGGGCTGCTTCCTGGGGGTGGAGGCCTGGTCGAGGACCGGGCCGCGGGGACACGAAAAAGCCCCGAAATCATCTCAAGATAACCTCAAGAATCCATCTCCCTTCTCCCAACTATATTTCATTTCACTGCCTAATTTGATAAGTATCCATCTAGAGAATGTGACTGTTACATAATGCAGGCGAAGAGTCACAATAACGTAGCTGAAGTAAGTTGACCAGACCACACACTAAAAGTTGAAGGGACGACGACGTTTCGGTCCGTCCTGGACCATTCTCAAGTCGATTGAGGGAGCGGTGTGTGTGGGGGAACTTCTAGTGTGTGGTCTGGTCAACTGTTACATAATGTTCAGTCTCGTTTCAAGACATCAAGATAACCTCAAGATAGCGCTTGTGTTTGCAGGGAACCACCAAAAACTAGTTTGAATTAGACCGACGAGTGAATTACCGGGCCATGAAGGAAGACAAAAGAGAACACGTGCGAACACTAACTTATCCAGGACACGCACGTGCCGGCAGGTAGCAGAAAAAAAGATTAGTCGATAGTAAATACGAACTGCTTATTGAACAGTTTTTTGTGTGTGTTGAGAGAACCTTTGTGGGTTATGTGCAAGGTAGGTGTGGCGTGTGGTGCGTACTGTTGGCAAGGATGGGTGAGGCAAGAGTGCAAGCAAGCCAAGCAAGCCAAGCAAGCCAAGCAAGCAGAGGAAGGCAACACAATACTAGAGGAAAGCAGGATGGAGGGAGAGAAGGAGGGGAGTTAGGCAAAGAGGAGAAACAGGGGAGGAGTGGAGGGAAGCAAGAGAGGAAAGGCGAGGTTAGAAAGAGAGGGAATAAGCTGATATACAGTCTCTCCTCATAGCTCTTAACCTTCAGTTCAGATACCAGTCTGGTGGCAAACCTTTGAACCTTTTCCAGTTTAGTGTTATGCTTGTGTGTGTGTGCGTGTGTGTGCGCGTGTGTTCACCTAGTTGTACTCACCTAGTTGTACTCTCCTGGTTGTGCTTGCGGGGGTTGAGCTCTGGCTCTTTGGTCCCGCCTCTCAACCGTCAATCAACAGGTGTACAGGTTCCTGTGTGTGTGTGTGTGTGTGTGTGTGTGTGTGTGTGTGTGTGTGTGAGTGTGAGTGTGTGTGTGTGTGTGTGTGTGTGTGTGTGTGTGAGTGTGTGTGTGTGTGTGTGTGTGTGTGTGTGTGTGTGTGTGTGTGTGAGTGTGAGTGTGAGTGTGAGTGTGTGTGAGTGTGAGTGTGTGTGTGTGTGAGTGTGAGTGTGAGTGTGTGTGTGTGTGTGTGTGTGTGTGTGTGTGTGTGTGTGTGTGTGTGTGTGTGTGTGCGTGTGTGCGGGTAGGAGGATCCTCTGGCGTGTATAGAGTGTGGTGAGTGGAGAGTAAGAGTGCCGTTATAGTCATAAAATATTCCATGCCTTTGTATTACCACCGTTCTGAGCTACCGGCTAAAAATAGCCTTAATCGTCCATTGATTTCCCGGCCCATAAACATGAGCCAAAAATATCCCAAATTGCTTGCTAGGAAATGGCTTGTAGCTCGGCCTTTATGGGGGGGGGAAGGGGGGGGGCCTGGCTCCAGGCCCTCCTTCCTATGTTGGTCACTCGACACCTCCATACATCCTCTCCCCCCCCCCCCAGCAGATACACATTTTTTCATTACACACACACACACACACACACACACACACACACACACACACACACAAACACACACACACACACTCTGATCTCCCAGAGGGTATAGATTCGTTCCTCTCAATGTTTGCCGACGATGCAAAAATTATGAGGAGGATTGAAACAGAGGATGATAGTAGGAGGCTACAAGATGACCTGGATAGACTGAGTGAATGGTCCAACAAATGGCTGTTGAAGTTCAACCCGAGTAAATGCAAAGTAATGAAACTAGGCAGTGGAAACAGGAGGCCAGGCACAGGATACAGAATAGGAGATGAAGTACTTAATGAAACAGACAGAGAGAAAGATCTAGGAGTTGATATCACACCAAACCTGTCTCCTGAAGCCCACATAAAGAGAATAACGTCTGCGGCATATGCGAGGCTGGCTAACATCAGAACGGCGTTCAGGAACCTGTGTAAGGAATCATTCAGAATCTTGTACACCACATATGTAAGACCAATCCTGGAGTATGCGGCCCCAGCATGGAGCCCGTACCTTGTCAAGCACAAGACGAAGCTGGAAAAAGTCCAAAGGTATGCTACTAGACTAGTCCCAGAACTAAGAGGCATGAGTTATGAGGAAAGGCTGCGGGAAATGCACCTCACGACACTGGAAGACAGAAGAGTAAGGGGGGACATGATCACAACCTACAAAATCCTCAGGGGAATCGACCGGGTAAACAAGGACGAACTTTTCAACACTGGTGGGACGCGAACAAGGGGACACAGGTGGAAGCTGAGTACCCAAATGAGCCACAGAGACGTTAGAAAGAACTTTTTCAGTGTCAGAGTAGTTAGCAAATGGAATGCATTAGGAAGTGATGTGGTGGAGGCTGACTCCATTCACAGTTTCAAATGTAGATATGATAGAGCCCAATAGGCTCAGGAATCTGTACACCAGTTGATTGACGGTTGAGAGGCGGGACCAAAGAGCCAGAGCTCAACCCCCGCAAGCACAATTAGGTGAGTACAATTAGGTGAGTACACACACACACACACACAAACACACACACACACACACACACACACACACACACACACACACACACACAGCTCCTTCGCTTCAATTTGTAACCTTCTTACATCTTTGGGTTGTCTAGTATGCAAGTGTTTTTATTCGGCATTTCTCTTGTTAGGGTGATGTCATGGGCTTCTCTCGTGTGAATTTTAGGGGGGCATCTGAGTGAAGATGTCAGGTCAAACGCCTCGTGAGCTTGGTCGACGATACCTTTGTGCTTACATTGAAGGTTACATCCTTCGTGGTGGGGATGTCAGGTCCCCCTCGGAGAGGAAATCTACTCATCCTCTTTCTCACAACAGACATAAATACCACGTGCTAAATATCATAGACTGTCCAGATGACATTAGGATTTGTAAAGAGTAAACATTATAGTGGTAGCAGCAAATATCCAAACTGATTTAAAATAGTGTTGACCAGACCACACACTAGAAGGTGAAGGGACGACGACGTTTCGGTCCGTCCTGGACCATTCTCAAGTAGATTGTGATGAGGAAGATAGATTGATTGATAAAGATTAAGCCATCCAAGAGGTGGCACGGGTATGAATAGCCCGTAAGTGGTGGCCCTTTTGAGCCATTACCAGTATCAAGAGCTGATACTAGAGATATGTGGAGGCGCGACTGCACCCTGCGTGACGGGAGATGTCTCCCGTTTAGAGGAGAGTGATGAGGAATGATTGATGAAGATTAAGCCAACTAAAAGGTGGCACGGGCATGAATAGCCCGTAAGTGATGGCCCTTTTGAGCCATCTGTGGAGATCTGTGGAGGTGCGACTGCACCCTGCGTGACGGGAGATGTCTCCCGTGTGATGAGGAAGTAGATGCAGGCAATAAATAGGCAAGAGCGGTGAGGAGCAAAGTAAGATGTAGTAGAGGGGATAGTAGTAGGAATAAGAACTGCAGAGGACCTATTGACCCATACGAGGCAGCTCCTAATATAACCACCGAATGAGAGGAGATAGTAATAGGAATAAGAAGAGAATAGTAAGGGAACGTACGAGAAAACAATGAACAGAAAAGAGAGAGAGAGGAGAGAAAGAAACTTGTGATTTAAAACACGTCTTTCAATGTGCCACACAGAGCATGATAAATAAAAGCAAATTCCGGTACATATAACGTAGTCCAACCCGTTCTCGCACTTTCGTATAGTCAATATTGACTTATTAAATACGTGCATATGTGACATACTAAACATACTAGTTTACCTTGAAAAGCTTCATAGAAAACACCGACCTTACCTAACTTTCTGGAGATCAATTATTTTACAGTAACAATTATTACTTAACCTATACCTATAATAGGTTAAGTAATAATTGTAATTACGAAGCAATAAGATGCTTATCTTAACATACTAAGAAGGTTAGGTAAGGTCGGTGTTTTCTATGAAGCTTTTCAAGGTAAACTAGTATGTTTAGTATGTCACATATGCACGTATTTAATAAGTCAATATTGACTGTAAGAAAGTGCGAGAACGGGTTGCGTAGTCAAACCACACTATACAATGAGAAAGCAGTATAAAAGGCCTCCAAGTAGTCATGTTGGAAGACCTTACTTTTAAAAAACACAATGAAGTAACTGTCACGACTGCAAGAAATATTGCAGGCACCACAACAAGTGTCTCTCAAGCAAGCGATGCAAAACCAAGTTTGGTACTTTATAAGACACCATATTCCACTCAAGATATGATATCACCTTAACAACCCGCTTCAAAGCTGTTTAGAAGGAGCTGCGCTGGGGGATGTACAGACAACGTTTGCTCCGTGAAGCCATTCAATAAAGCAGAATTTCAGGATCGCTTAACATTCCTCTAATTGTACTCGCTGGAAAATATTAGGAGGTCTAGTTCCAAATCTTCAAGTTGGAATAATTATTTGGGTTTAGGAGGCATGTCAGAATGTGTAAAATAGCCCTTTTAAGGCGGTACTTTTCGAGACAATTCTGTAAACACTGAAGGCACAAAGCCTTCCGACATCCCTCTAAATGTAAGGGGCCAGATTCACGAAGGAGTTACGCAAGTACTTACGAACGTGTACATCTTTCCTCAATCTTTGACGGCTTTGGTTATATTTATATAACAGTTTACAAGCATGAAAATTTCTCAATCAACTGTTGTTATTGTTCTAAACAGCCTCCTGGTGCTTCGGAGTTCATTAACGGTTTAATAATTGTAAACAAAGCCACCAAAGATTGAGGAAAAGATGTAAAGGTTCGTAAGTACTTGCGTAAGTGCTTCGTGAATCTGGCTCAAGGTGCATAACTGAATGACTTCTTTTGGCATACAGTCAGGAACTACTTAATAAACATCTCTAAAGGATACATATTACATAAGCACCTAGACGAAGGCTGGTAAGAGACAGAGCTGCGAAGCACATTGATCTTCAAACCCACTTCAAGTCACCTCAGGGTAGAAAGTATTAGTCCAACATTTCCAGAAAGCCTTTGACTAAGTGCCACACAGAAGCTTGCCAAAGATCAGGTGACAGATTACAACCTGGATCAAATAGTAGGTTACCGAAAGGAAGTGGCGGAGGAATTTGCGGAGTTTGGATACCTGTGGAGGGTGTGTGGGGAGGTGGGGAAGTGTGGGAGAGTCATAGGAGTGGGAAGGAGTAGGAAATGGGAAGAATAGGCGGCTGTGAAGTGTGTGGGGAGTAGGAAATGGGAAGAATAGGCAGCTGTGAAGTGTGTGGGGAGTGGGAAGGAGTGTGGGAAGTTGGAAGGAGTATGGGGAGTGTGAAGGAGTTTGGGGAGTGGGAGAAAATGTAGGTACCTGTGAAGAACATTATGATTGGTGACTGGTGAAGGTTGGTGTGGGGAGAGGATGTGGCCACTGCGATAGCGTGTGTGACGGGCCGGCGTGAAGGGTCCTTCAGGGCCGCCACCGCCAGTCCTGCCAACTAATCCATATTTACCCTCAGCCCACCGACGTGAGATCGTGACACTTGGGCGGCGGCAGGCCCCCGGGGGGCGGCGCCTGTAGAAGGAGGAGGGAGAGAAGAGGAAGTAGACAAAGGGTGGTGGAAAAGGGCGAGATGCTAGGAGGAGGGCGGGATGGTGTGAGAGACAGTTGAAGGCGCCC
>NC_091156.1:9421560-9519060 GCF_040958095.1 Procambarus clarkii | reverse complement strand
CTCAGAGATAAGCGTCAGAGGTGCTCAGAGATAAGCGTCAGAGGTGCTTAGAGATAAGCGTCAGAGGTGCTCAGAGATAAGCGTCAGAGGTGCTTAGAGATAAGCGTCAGAGGTGCTCAGAGATAAGCGTCAGAGGTGCTCAGAGATAAGCGTCAGAGGTGCTCTGTATCGAAATTAAGGTTCAATTAATTTAATTTTTGTCGTGGGCTTTGATCGTAATCTATGTATCAAGATACTAAGGTTATTTTGATGGTGTTATCCCCCTATCTATCTTGAGGTTATCTTGAGATATTTTCGGGGCTTTAGTGTCCCCGCGGCCCGGTCCTCGACCAGGCCTCCACCCTCAGGAAACAGCCCGTGACAGCTGACTAACTCCCAGGTACCTATTTACTGCTAGATAACAGGGGCATCAGGGATGAAAGAAACTCTGCCCATAGTTTCTCGCCGGCGCCTGGGATCGAACCCTATTTCCTGACAGTGTCAGGTGGGTGACGCTGTAATAGACAGTGAAGGCGGCCCCATCAACTCTAGTCGACGCTCGACTGCACAGAACACCATCGACTCTAGTCGACGCTCGACTGCACAGAACACCATCGACTCTAGTCGACGCTCGACTGCACAGAACACCATCGACTCTAGTCGACGCTCGACTGCACAGAACACCATCGACTCTAGTCGACGCTCGACTGCACAGAACACCATCGACTCTAGTCGACGCTCGACTGCACAGAACACCTTAATAATATTATGTGTTGGTAGTGAGGGGGCACACGTGTCCCTACTGCTGGGGTGTGACTTCTCTAGTCTCTCCTTGTAACCTTTCCCCTTCAAGTCTCCATTCCCTGCGGGCTGCCTCGCGCTATGAGCTTTCTGCAACGTATGAAATGAAGCACAAAGAGAGGCAAGGGCACTGTTGGGGGCGTGGAGTGGGTGGCACTGTTGGGGGCGTGGAGTGGGTGGCACTGTTGGGGACGTGGAGTGGGTGGCACTGTTGGGGGGCGTGGAGTGGGTGGCACTGTTGGGGGGCGTGGAGTGGGTGGCACTGTTGGGGGCGTGGAGTGGGTGGCACTGTTGGGGGCGTGGAGTGGGTGGCACTGTTGGGGGCGTGGAGTGGGTGGCACTGTCACGACGTAGAGTTGGTGGCACTGTCACGACGTAGAGTGGGTGGCATTGTCAGGACTTGAAGTGGGTGGCACTGTCGGACGTGCTATTATCTCACTGACTAAACCTTTCTAATCGTGTTTTTTTCCTATGTTCACTACATAAATTTCTGGCTAACGCGCGCACAATTCCCCCAAGAAGCAGGCCGTAGTAGCCTTTTAACTATAAGGTACCTGTATTTACTGCTAGGTGAAAAGGCGCATCAGTTGAAAGAAACTGCCCATTTGTGTCTGCCTCGGCTGGAAATCGAACCCGGGCTCTTAGGACTACGCCATTCCACACACACACACACACACACACACACACACACACACACACACACACACACACACACACACACACACACACACACACACACACACACACACACAAAGAAGGGAGTACCACCTCTGGCTGGAAGAAGGGGACACTTAGCCTCGGAGGAAACCACACATTACGCATTAGAAGGAATGTTTAGGTCCCCTCCAACACCTACTAAACACCTGCAACACTCCACGTACTGCACACCTGCAACACACCACGTACTGCACACCTGCAACAGCAACACACCACCTACACCAGCTCAACAAAGCTCCCTGAGAGAGGTAGTGGTGTTGTAGGTCACGCTCCGCACTCCAAACTTGGCCAACACATTCCCACTTCTGCACGGACCTCCTCTCCGCGCTCACACTCACGTAAGGCACACATGCACGCACACGCACAAGCACAAGCACGCACGCACGCACGCACGTACGCACGCACAAGCAAGCAAGCACGCACGTACGCACGCACGTACGCACGCGCGCACACACACACACACACACACACACACACACACACACACACACACACACACACACACACACACACACACACACACACACACACACACACACCCAAAACCCACTCACCCACCATGTTTCCACGCGCGCGCACAGCCCATAGAGTCGGGACCAAACAGCTAAAGGACAACTAGGTGAGTACATAATAGTTAAGGATTGAGAGAGTGGAAATAGAGTAAATATTTACATTGAGTACCAATAGAACAAGAGGGCAAGGCTCATCTGTACACAGTTGAGTCATAGAGATGTTAGACAGTGTTCATTTAACGTAAGAGTAGTGGAGAAATGGAATGAACTCTTCTACTATCTCTTTTTCCCTCCTTTTCCCTACCTTAACGTCGTCCAGTAATAAACTGAGAGCTTCCCCTAACACACCAAAGACTGTCAGTCTTCAGAGCCTGAAGATCTTCAATACACGTGACCAATATGTGTTGTACATATATAACCCATATGTGCTGATCTGTCACATATGCTGCAGTTCCACTCTGGATAGTTCCTACATGTGGCAATGATCCTCCTGTACTCCAGGGAAGGCTGAAGTGCCTACAGAGCCTCAATGAATGCTTCATGTATACTGTACCTCATAAATTTCTGTGTTTGCAAGTCCTTAAAATTCCATAATGTTCTCGCATATCTAAAAGATGTTTCGTATAATCTTGCAAAAGGTTAAGAAATGTTGCAAATAGCCAATTAACACTAATGGTCTTGACTCTCGTGCCTAAGATCACATTTCCTTAATGTGCCATAAATATTGTCAATTTTTTCCCCACGATTCCCTTATAAATACTACAGATTTTGTTGTAATAAACAGTTCTTCATGAAATGTAAGGGAGGTTCTGGGGAACCTTTTACCCTCAGTGTTGTGGGTGGACATGACCTCCTCAGTGTTGTGGGTGGACATGACCTCCTCAGTGTTGTGGGTGGACATGACCTCCTTAGTGGTGTGGGTGGACATGACCTCCTCAGTGTTGTGGGTGGACATGACCTCCTCAGTGTTGTGGGTGGACATGACCTCCTTAGTGTTGTGGGTGGACATGACTTCCTTAGTGTTGTGGGTGGACATGACCTCCTTAGTGTTGTGGGTGGACATGACTTCCTCAGTGTTGTGGGTGGACATGACTTCCTCAGTGTTGTGGGTGGACATGACCTCCTCAGTGTTGTGGGTGGACATGACCTCCTTAGTGTTGTGGGTGGACATGACTTCCTCAGTGTTGTGGGTGGACATGACCTCCTTAGTGTTGTGGGTGGACATGACTTCCTCAGTGTTGTGGGTGGACATGACTTCCTCAGTGTTGTGGGTGGACATGACCTCCTTAGTGTTGTGGGTGGACATGACTTCCTCAGTATTGTAGGTGATTATGTCTTCGTCAGTGTTTAGGACGGACGCAACAGTGTGTGTGTGTGTGTGTGTGTGTGTGTGTGTGTGTGTGTGTGTGTGTGTGTGTGTGTGTGTGTGTGTGTGTGTGTGTGTAGCTTGGGTTGTGCTCTAACTTGTGTTTTATGTGAAATTATTTTAATAACTTGTGCGCTGTGATGAAACTGTTCAACCTATTTTCATGAAAATTTCATCAGAATAGGTTGAAAACTTAACAAATTATGATTTAAGCTCCAAATGATATTTTAAGGTCTTCCCATTAAAAATGCAGCGAAAAAACTCATTATTACTACTAATGATATTACTAACGTCGTGTATACTTTAAAATGACGCGTATATATTCAATATGATTATTTAATTGCAATAAAACTTTCAAAATAAATGGGGAAGCGTTCTGTCAAATAAAGCTTAAAATGTAGCGAAAATACAAAATTGGCAAATTAAAAAAATAGGAAATGGTCCATTTTAGACGATTATAGAGTGTCCGAATTTGCAGTTTAATGGTTTGGTATTTTTCCCTTTGGGTCGAACGTGTTCTTAAAAGCAATGGTCTAATGTTGAGTGATTGACTAAAGTCAAATTTACTACAGGTTAATATTTTGGTTGATTAATGGAAGAATGTTAATGGTGTATTTGCGGGATAAAAGAAAGTTGTTGACAAGGACCTGCCTCGTTCTCCGGAGTTCCTAATCAACCAGTTTTTTAAATATATATCCAAGAAATCAGGTCGGAAAGGTGGGATTTCCTTCACTAGATTGTCAAATCTCTTCTGAAGAGAACAGGAACGCTTGTACAGCAGTTTGTGTTGCTGTGCGAACGCCGAGGCCCCCCGAGTCTGACAGGAAGGGAGGCTTTGACACCGAGTCATTGAGAGAAAGGTTAAGGGCTTCTTCTAACAATGATTTCAACTAGCTGTCGTACTCCCCTAGCTTAAGGCTATTGAAAGATGACAAACATTTAAGAAAGTAGTCAGCCAGGAAGAGGGACAAATATATATATATATATATATATATATATATATATATATATATATATATATATATATATATATATATATATATATATATATAATATGTATATATATGTATATATATATAATAGGGGGATTCGTGCATGCATTCCCAAATAGTAGTATATTTAAATAATTATTGACATCTTGACATATAAAGAGCGTTTATAGTAGACATACCTGAGGAATATAGATTGGTTAAAAAGGCGGGGATTCAAGAGCTAATAGCTCGATTCTGCAGGCACAAATAGTAAACACACACACAAACATGACTGTGCCATGTTTGTCCAAAGACAGCAAGAATTAAAACAATGTGTGATGGAGCAGCTGTGGTATGCCAATGTTATCGATGTATGTTACATTGTTGTCTAGTGTTTGTAATGGACAGGACGCTGCTGGGAATACACTGAGAGGGTCACTGGACGGCGTGTGCACCCAGAGTATCTGGCATGTTGATAATGAAGACCGACCTGGTCAATCCTGCCTTTATAACGCAGGGTTCGTGTGCCCAAGATTACCCATCTTGTTGTTGATAGCTCACCATCGCTTGGCATTACATACTGGCGTCTGGCGTCGTGTGCCCAAGATTATCCATCTTGTTGTTGATAGCTCACCATCGCCTGGCATTACATACTGGCGTCTGGCGTCGTGTGCCCAAGATTACCCATCTTGTTGTTGATAGCTCACCATCGCTTGGCATTACATACTGGCGTCTGGCGTCGTGTGCCCAAGATTATCCATCTTGTTGTTGATAGCTCACCATCGCCTGGCATTACATACTGGCGTCTGGCGTCGTGTGCCCAAGATTATCCATCTTGTTGTTGATAGCTCACCATCGCCTGGCATTACATACTGGCGTCGTGTGCCTGTTGTTGATGCACTTGTAGCGGCGGGCAGCACCTGTCGACCCAACATCTGGCCGCTGCCGGCCTGCGGCACTTCAAGAATGCTTCAGTCAGCCTAGCCGCGGCGTTATTTTGTTTTATCCCACTAGTGGATTCTGGGCGTCACCTCCCGTCTCCTATTATCACGAGGAAGATTCTCGTGGGGCTGCTCTCCCGGATGTGCGATGGCCAGTCTCTGAGGCCGGGTGAATTCCGGAATATTAACAGGAAGTTGGTATCTGGGAGTCGAGAAAGGGTATTGTGGTAAGGTCTCGTGTTTGTAAGCGTCCAGCGGGATAAACACCTACGAATACAGTTGACCAGACCACACACTAGAAGGTGAAGGGACGACGACTTTGATTTTTGATTGTTGCCGCCGAAGGCGGCTAGTTTATTGTGCACCCCATACTCATCCTGTGAGCGGTAGCGCAAAAGCATTACAGAGGGCACAAAAGGTCTTTATGAGACCTCATCTTAGATTATTTCATAAACAATTTCATCTATCCTTCACACCTTATAGTTACAATGTCAGCTAGTTACAGAGAAAGTGCTATTTCAAGAGCTACATATTTACAATACGTTATCATACATTAATGGTAGGTCTTATCGTTAATACATAATAGTTTGACCAATGGGGATATTACAAAGTCATAGGGGAGCTTCTGTTTATTATTAGTCGTTTCCTTCCGTCCTGGACCATTCTCAAGGCGATTGTGATACAATACAATACAATAATTTGTTGAATGTAGCACTAGAACGAGAGGCCACAAAATTGCAGAAACGGTGTAGGAAAAATACAACGCCTAATGACGAATTGAAGAGTATTTGTTAGAACTGAACTCCAAGAGGATGAAAGCGTGTTAGGAGGATCATCATTTTCTGTACATAAGACCATAAGAATTAAGGAAATTGCAGAAGGCCAATTGATTCATACGAGGCAGGTCCTATTTAAATCCACCCAAATTCGTTCATGTGAATGTCTAACCTACGCTTGAAACAATCTATCGCTCTCACGTTTTTCATTACGCTTAAGGTATCCAGTTTATATATATTGTCTTCTATTTTATGTGTTATAAATGTAACGCCTTGTCAATATCCCTATTGTTATATCCTTTTGTCCACTTATGCACTTCAACCTTGTCACTCCAACTCTCTAATGTGTGAATCTGCACCATCGTCAGATTCGGTGAATCTGCACCGTTTTGTTTAAGCAATATTCTAGATGTTAGGAGTGTTTTGTGGTGTAGTGGTTGGAGCCATCAGCCGCTTGATTGGTAAGCAAGAACGACTGGAGAAGGGTGGGACGATTGTGCACCGTTCCTTTACTGTTTAACCCTTCACCAAGCAATAATTCAAGACCTGGTTGTAAAGCGACTAAGGGATCGGGTTTTGAGGGGAAACAAGCAGGCTTCAGCTAAGCTGTAAAAGGTTTCTAGTCTGTAAGCTGTAAAAGCTGTTCTAGTCTGTAAGCAAGAGCCTGAAGATTATTCCTGTACCCCTCTAGATCTGTGACCAGAATCATGAAGCAGTTACCCAAGTACTTACGAACCTGTACATCTTTCCTCAATCTTTGACGGCTTTGGTTACATTTATTAAACGTTTACAAGCATGAAAACTTCCCAATCAACTGTTGTTATTGTTATAAACAGCCTCCTGGTGCTTCGGAGTTCATTAACTGTTTAATAATTGGAAACAAAGCCGCCAAAGATTGAGAAAAAAATGTACAGGTTCGTAAGTGCTTGCGTAACTGCTTCGTGAATCTGGCCCCCTGGTCATATGAGGCCTTATATGGGAAATTTTGCTAGTTTTTTTTATTTATCTCCCCCACGCCGCCTGTGCAGCCTCGCTCCCCAGCCACACTAACAATTCCTTTCCCTGTTCATATTTTCACAGCTCCCCATTCTTAAAATATCCCTACCTTACCTACTTCATCCTTCGTTCATCTTTCCCACTCCTCCTTACCCACGCCCTCCTGACTGTCAACAATGTGGCACTTCAACGTTAGCTAGGTCCGTTACCACCACGGCCCTCTACCTGGCGGACGTGTCAGTCCCGGCCTCTTGAACCTGCAGTCACTCCTCTCGCTGCTTTGTTAGCTGGCTTAGCTTGGCTTACATTAGCTGCCATCATGTACTACCACCCTATCAGCTCTGGCTTACTCTCCAGCTAAATTACTGGCTGTGTCTATTAAGTCTGTCATATTGATATACGTGTTGATTTTCGTTTGCTGGATGGCTGTTCATATTGACATACGTGTTGACTTTCGTTTGCTGGATGGCTGTTCATATTGACATACGTGTTGACTTTCGTTTGCTGGATGGCTGTTTGGCTCGGCTTACTTTTTTATGTTAGGATTAAGGAATTAGTCCAGGTACCGGAACCAGCTTTGTTACTTAATGCCATTGTTCTTCCTTGGAACATATTCTCGCCAGTTGTTTTACAGGCAAGTTTCTAATTCCTGTTGGATGCACAGAAGCAAACACTGCAAGCGGCAGTGTGTCCAATTGTGTGCTTCTCTCTGGTCTAGTGTTGAGTGCTGTTGTCTGTTCCAGCTGTGTGCTGTTGTCTGTTCCAGCTGTGTGCTGGGTGCTGTTGTCTGTTCCAGCTGTGTGCTGTTGTCTGTTCCAGCTGTGTGCTGTGTGCTGTTGTCTGTTACAGCTGTGTGTTGGGTGCTGTTGTCTGTTCCAGCTGTGTGCTGTGTGCTGTTACAGCTGTGTGCTGGGTGCTGTTGTCTGTTCCAGCTGTGTGCTGTGTGCTGTTGTCTGTTCCAGCTGTGTGCTGTGTGCTGTTACAGCTGTGTGCTGTGTGCTGTTGTCTGTTCCAGCTGTGTGCTGGGTGCTATTGTCTGTTCCAGCTGTGTGCTGTATGCTGTTGTCTGTTCCAGCTGTGTGTTGGGTGCTGTTGTCTGTTCCAGCTGTGTGCTGGGTGCTGTTGTCTGTTCCAGCTGTGTGCTGGGTGCTGTTGTCTGTTCCAGCTGTGTGCTGGGTGCTGTTGTCTGTTCCAGCTGTGTGCTGGGTGCTGTTGTCTGTTCCAGCTGTGTGCTGGTAGCACAGCACACAGCTGTGTTCCAGCTAGCAGCTTTCGACCTGATGATAGAATACTAAGGCCAAGTTTTATTGAAGTGTTGACAAGGGTGTATGAACCACGAGTGCACACTAGATGTCTTGTAGTAAAGATCCTGAATGGTAAATCATTCCTGGGACTGTATAGCTCTTTCTTGCATGTTATACAGCCGGTGACCTTATTATACCGCCGGCCAGATGTATTTATAATCAATTCCTAAATTGCTGGATTATATTAGGATTTGCGTGTTCCATGACTGTTTTGGTGGCGGGTGTTGCTGGCTTACATGGTGGTGGTGTTGCTGGCTTACATGGTGGTGGTGATGCTGGCTTACATGGTGGTGGTGTTGCTGGCTTACATGGTGCTGGTGTTGCTGGCTTACATAGTGCTGTTGTTGCTGGCTTACATGGTGGTGGTGTTGCTGGCTTACATGGTGCTGTTGTTGCTGGCTTACATGGTGGTGGTGTTGCTGGCTTACATGGTGCTGGTGTTGCTGGCTTACATGGTGGTGTTGTTGCTGGCTTACATGGTGTTGTTGTTGCTGGCTTACATGGTGTTGTTGTTGCTGGCTTACATGGTGTTGTTGTTGCTGGCTTACATGGTAGTGTTGTTGCTGGCTTACATGGTGCTGGTGTTGCTGGCTTACATGGTGCTGTTGTTGCTGGCTTACATGGTGCTGTTGTTGCTGGCTTACATGGTGTTGTTGTTGCTGGCTTACATAGTGCTGTTGTTGCTGGCTTACATGGTGTTGTTGTTGCTGGCTTACATGGTGGTGGTGTTGCTGGCTTACATGGTGCTGGTGTTGCTGGCTTACATGGTGCTGTTGTTGCTGGCTTACATGGTGCTGTTGTTGCTGGCTTACATGGTGCTGGTGTTGCTGGCTTACATGGTGCTGTTGTTGCTGGCTTACATGGTGGTGTTGTTGCTGGCTTACATGGTGGTGGTGTTGCTGGCTTACATGGTGCTGTTGTTGCTGGCTTACATGGTGTTGTTGTTGCTGGCTTACATGGTGGTGGTGTTGCTGGCTTACATGGTGCTGTTGTTGCTGGCTTAACCTTGGTGAGGCATGTCTTGGCACTTTTGGTGTTGGAGGTAAGCCAGCAGTTAGCGTGGGAGTGATGGTGGGGGGGGGGGCAGGGCAGTAAGGCGGGAACCACACTGCCGTCGCTAGTGCATGATAAGCCCCTCTCCACCCCGCGCCGGGGCTCACTCTCTCATTATCTACTCAGGTTGTCACTAACGTTGTCCTTCACATGTATTCCTACCTGTTAAGTTAATGTAGCTTTGATGTACGCAAGTCTTTCATTAGCGTCGATGGCGGGTGTAGTGAGTGCGTGTGTAGGAGTTATTAAGTGTGTTGTTGTGCTTGCCACTACTCTTTCATTACTCACTCCTCTCCTCTATGTTTCATGGCTAGTACACGCTCCCTCCTCCTCCTCCTCCTCCTCTCCTCTATGTTTCATGGCTAGTACACGCTCCCACCTGCTCCTCCTCCTCTCGTCTATGTTTCATGGCTAGTACACGCTCCCACCTCCTCCTCCTCTCGTCTATGTTTCATGGCTAGTACACGCTCCCACCTCCTCCTCCTCCTCTTCTCATTATCCACCTTGGCTCTGGGGGTCCCGTCATCCTCTATCCTCACCCTTACCCGGGGAGCCGGTGGCTGAGCGGGCAGAACACTGGACGCGTGATCCTGTGGTTGATTGATTGTTGCCGCCGAAGGCAGCTAGTTTATTGTGCACCCCATACTCATCCTGTGAGCGGTAGCGCAAAAGCATTACAGAGGGCACAAAAGGTCTTTATCAGACCTCATCTTAGATTATTACATAAACAATTTCTTCAATCTTTCACACCTTATAGTTACAATGTCAGCTAGTTACAGAGATCCTGTGGTCTCAGGTTCGATCCCGGGCGCCGGTGAGAAACAATGGGCAAAAGTTTCTTTCACTCGTATGTCCCTGTTACCTAGCAGTAACTAGGTACCTGGGAGTTAGTCAGCTGTCACGGGCTGCTTCCTGGGGGTGGAGGCCTGGTCGAGGACCGGGCCGAGAGGACACTAAGCACCGAAATCATCTCAAGATAATCTCAAGATAACCAATAGGAACCCAGTGTTATTGTGTATACAGCTGTTATTTCTCGTATAAATTTGAGTTATTCTGCATTTTAATAGATCAGTGCTTTTGATCATTGTTGTATATGAGGATTGCTTTCATGTCAGCAGAGCGACTCTAGAGGAGGGAGACAGCATACTTGGAGCATACCTGGAGTGGGTTATTGTATTATACTCTCCAAGCTCCCGGCCTGGGGCCAGGCTTGATTTGTGATTACTTGGTCTAACAGACTGTTGCTTGGAGCAGTCCGCATGCCAACATATCCACTACAACCCAGTTGGTCCGGGCACTTTTTTGCAGGTTGGACCCCATACTCACAGGGTGAGTATGGGGTCCATTATCCCTCACAGGATGGGATGGGCGTATAGGGTTCACTACCACTCACAGGATGGGATGGGGTATGGGGTCACTACAACTCACAGGATGGGATGGGCGTATAGGGTTCACTACCACTCACAGGATGGGATGTGGGGTATTGGGTCCACTACCACTCACAGGATGGGATGGGGGTATTGGGTCCACTACCACTCACAGGATGGGATGGGGGTATAGGGGTCACTATCACTCACAGGATGGGATGGGCGTATAGGGTTCGCTACCACTCACAGGATGGGATGTGGGGTATTGGGTCCACTACCACTCACAGGATGGGATGGGGGTATTGGGTCCACTACCACTCACAGGATGGGATGGGGGTATAGGGGTCACTATCACTCACAGGATGGGATAGGGGTATGGGGTTCACTACCACTCACAGGATGGGATGGGGTATGGAGTTCACTACCACTCACAGGATGGGATGGGGGTATAGGGGTCACTACCACTCACAGGATGGGATGGGGTATGGGGTTCACTACCACTCACAGGATGGGATAGGGGTATGGGGTTCACTACCACTTACAGGATGGGATGGGGGTATAGGGGTCACTATCACTCACAGGATGGGATGGGGGTATAGGGTTCACTACCCCTCACAGGATGGGATGGGGTATGGAGTTCACTACCACTCACAGGATGGGATGGGAGTATTGGGTCCACTACCACTCACAGGATGGGATGGGGGTACAGGGGTCACTATCACTCACAGGATGGGATAGGGGTATGGGGTTCACTATCACTCACAGGATGGGATAGGGGTATGGGGTTCACTACCACTCACAGGATGGGATGGGGGTATAGGGGTCACTATCACTCACAGGATGGGATGGGGGTATAGGGGTCACTATCACTCACAGGATGGGATGGGGGTATTGGGTCCACTACCACTCAGGATAAGTATAGGGTGAATGTAGTGAACTAAACAGTGATCCAATAACCGTTGCTTCAACTGTGTGTAATAATATCACTGTGAATACCCAAAGGATGCGTGCAAGGGTTAAAGGTCAATATGAAAGGTCACACTGTGAGTATGAAGGAAAACTAATTGGAAGCACGCTGGGATCATGACGAGTATGACATAGCATGGATGACTTAGTTGGTGTCTACAAGGTAAATCACGTAAAAGAGGATTGGCTAGTAATTACATGAAAATAATGAGATTAGTTGCAAGTAGGAATATAGACAACATTATAGCATAATAAGGTATTGTCGGAACAACCGTGGACATCTTCAAGAGGAAACTAGATTTATTAGTCCAAGGAGTGCCGGACCAACATGGCTGTGGTGGGTATGTGGGCCTGCGGGCCGCTCCAAGCAATAGCCTGGTGGACCAAACTCTCACAAGTCAAGCCTGGCCTCGGGCCGGGCTTGGGGAGTAGAACAACTCCCAGAACCCCCATCAAGGTACAGTTCCTTTACCAACGTCGTTATTTACCAGTAGCGAGAACTATTTTCGAATTAACGACATTTCCAGTCATTACGGCTTTGCAGTGTTAGGTATAAACAGTTTACCAGTCCAGAGGAGTTTACCAGTTTGGAGTTTACCAAACAAACTCCGAAAATAACAAAATATCAGTAGTGTAACACTTTACCGTTTCTTAACATTTCTACTCGGAACAGGAAGGAGCAGGAATAGTTATAAGCGTGAAATTTTGCAGTCATTACACGGATTTTTAAAAAGGTAAATAAATGTTTCCTAGATCAGATTAGTAAGGATGTAAATGTAAATAATGATGGAATGAAGCTTGCATTTTGAAGAAACATGATCTGTGGCTGCCCCTACGGTCCTAAAGAGAGAGAGAGAGAGAGAGAGAGAGAGAGAGAGAGAGAGAGAGAGAGAGAGAGAGAGAGAGAGAGAATGGAGGTAGGTATATATTAATTTAGAGTTGAAAATGTAGATAGCAAGGTACATATAATAAAATCTGCTGTAGCTGTAGAGTCCAGAGAGTCAGACATATATACTCACCAAACAAAACTGGTTGATAGAGTTAGTTTAAAGTGCTTCACGAGCTGGTTGAGCAGAGCATAATATCCCACTTCTATTAGACTCACTAGTGAGGCATCAACACTAGGTATACTTTCAGATGATTAGCATGATGAAGCTAAAATATTATCCAAGGGACGAAGATAGTTTAATTGCATATGTATGTGTCACAGTCGGAAGAAAATCTATCAACAAAAATGTGGTAGTGAATATCAAATGAAAAGTAGGAAAGCACTGGTGAAGTATATACATCAAGTTATTGTTGTTTAAGATTCAGCTACTGGGAACAAAAAGTTCGAAGTAGCACGGGGTATGGTGAGCCCGTATATACATCAGAGTTCTGGGGCCAGATTCACGACAGCACTTACGCAAGCACTTACGAACCTGTACATCTTTTCTCCATCTTTGGCGGCTTTGTTTACAATTATTAAACAGTTAATGAGCTCCGAAGCACCAGGAGGCTGTTTATAACAATAACAACAGTTGAATGGGAAGTTTTCATGCTTGTAAAATGTTTAATAAATGTAACCAAAGCCGTCAAAGATTGAGGAAAGATGTACACGTTCGTAACTGCTTGCGTAAGTGCTTTCGTGAATCTGGCCCCTCATGTATATACGGTGTGCATACATCAGCGTTCTGATGTACACACGGTGTGTATACATCAGATGACCCTGGCCATCTCAGCGATTATGAGCAAGCACACGACTGGCGCGTTCTTTTCAGTCTTGCCTGAGCCCGTGTCCGTTCTCTGTGGAGGCCGCATTCCCTCACGGCCAAGCAGGGCGCGCGCGCACTCTTGCCTGCTCCGCCGCCCACGGAAAGACTCCCCAAGAATTCCCTTCGGCCACCCCGTGGAATGCCCATCACTATTCCCGACACGGCGTGCCCGTTAAGGGTCTGGCATCTATTAGAGCAAAGATTTAAGAGAAAATCCAGTTTCTGGTCAGTTAACTGGTCAAGGGTGAGATGGCGACGGGTGCCTAGCATTCCAACCGCTTTTCCTTTTTAACGTCTTGCGGTTCATATATACATCCACCTTGCTGTTTTTAGTGAGAGATCGTAGATTTACCTATATTTTTCTTCCTGTAGGAACTGACATTTGTGTTTACATTCTTATCCTTTATTATTTATTGAAAAAAACACGGATTAACAACGTGCTTTCCGTTTTTTAAACAAATGGCTTTCGCGCCATAATTCGTGAGCACCTTCGCAGGTTTGCCTCCAAGATGAGGCGTTAATGGGTAAGAAGTCTTGCCCCATTATTGTTATGTGGGAAGGTAAGGTAACTAACTGGTGGCCCCATTCCCACGATGACTTACTCAGAAAGGGTTTGAACAATTTTGTATATTATATTAATATTTTGTTATCGAAATATGGTAAAAATCTACCATGTTATCCTGAAACATATATCTAGTTTTGAGCTGCACAGCCGCCTGATAGCAGCAATGGAGGTTAATACTCGCATGGGTGTTACAGAGGTGCTTGTTTTGATATCTCAGTAGTGATTCAGTGATAACTGGTGTCAGTGTTGAGGCCTCAATGTGTTAAGGAACACTTTCCTGGAAGTGTTGCAGCGCTCTGGCGGTGGTCTGCAGATCAGAGAAAAACATAAGAATTAATGAATCTACAAAAGGCCTATTGACTCATCTAAGGCCAGTCCGTCCTCCTAAGGTTTCCCAACGTCAAAAAAACTATTGAAATTGAAATTGAAATAAGTTTATTGAGGTAAAATACACATAGGGATGAGGTAGCTCAAGCTATTCTCACCCCGTTCAGTACATCGTGTTAATACATACATAGACACACATCACAAACAATAAACATATTACCAAACATTCTGAGAGATACACATATACATTTCCTCCTTTACACAAGTAGTATGGTATCAGACGTACACAAATACTTTTATGACCTAGGTATACTGTATAGACATCAAGAAACTATTGTACGGTAACGTGCCCTTATCCTAACCTACCAGAGGACCCAAAACAGAAAACGGGACAATATGTCAATTTCGTGAGCCGCTGCCATTTTCTAGTAGGACAGGTTTTGGCCTTAGGGTAAAGTATTGGTCAAAATGCGACTCTCTATTAGAAGGACAGGTTGGCGAGGCGTCGCCCATTTGCCTGCGTCCAACCCCGTATACAGGCGATGAGTCACAATAACGTGGCTGAAGTATGTTGACCAGACCACACACTAGAAGGTGAAGGGACGACGACGTTTCGGTCCGTCCTGGACCATTCTCAAGTCGATTGTGAAACGTCGTCGTCCCTTCACCTTCTAATGTGTGGTCTGGTCAACCCGTATACAGTATTTGTGTGACTTACAATAATCAAGATATCCCATGTCTTGTTATGTTATCCCGTAGTGCCGTAAGGCCAACAGCCTTATACAGTATTTTTGTGTAAACTAGTTCAATTATAAATGCCCAAACAATGAATATTGTTTTCGAATTTCAATTTGAATATTCTATCATAACTCTTGTATTCTAATGCACTGATGGTTAATAAACGAAACTAATTTACAATTTTCTTTCTAATATATCTAAATCTAAATTCATTAAATTATTAAAGATATATTTTATGTTATCTTCTCAGCTGTTGTTTATCTGTTGCCGCAATCAAGTAGAGTCCTGCGCAGCACCTCTGCCCGAGCACAGTAACTTTTACCAGATAAGGATAACCATTGCTATCATAGGGAAAAAAGTGTCAATACGTCGGGGTTCTTTCAGTGCTGATATGCTTGTGATAAGCGCACACACGATATCTACCAGGTATCGTCCCCACGTCAGGTGGAAGCTGAGTACCCAAATGAGCCACAGAGACGTTACAAAAAAAAAAAAAATTCAGTGTCAGAGTAGTTAACAAATGGAATGCATTAAGCAGTGATGTGGTGGAGGCTGACTCCATACACAGTTTCAAATGTAGGTATGATAGATATCTGTACACCAGTTGATTGATGGTTGAGAGGCGGGACGAAAGAGCCAAAGCTCAACCCCCGCAAGCACAAATAGGTGAGTACATATTGCTACTATCTCTGGTATGTTATCTATCAGTAGGTGTACCTACGAATTGTTAAGAATTTCTTTATTTCGATAATAATATAGTTCAAGGAATGTAAATGCTATGAATCAAGTTTGTTGACAAGGAAGCAGAGCTGTGTGTGTGTGTGTGTGTGTGTGTGTGTGTGTGTGTGTGTGTGTGTGTGTGTGTGTGTGTGTGTGTGTGTGTGTGTGTGTGTGTGTGTTGGACTTGCGGATAACGTCACACTGTTGACTGTTGGCGGCTGTAACGTTAACTGGAGCTTCACAAGCAAGTCCCAGCTGTGTCTGGGTACAAGTGACAGGATGAACAACCCAGCGGGTTTTCTTCCTATTGGGGAGTGTTGTACATGCTGCTATGACGGTGTGTCCACTCACAGGATGAGTGGCGCTGCCCAATACTGTCACTATGGCGGTGTGTCCACTCACAGGATGAGTGGCGCTGCCCAATACTGTCACTATGGCGGTGTGTCCACTCACAGGATGAGTGGCGCTGCCCAATACTGTCACTATGGCGGTGTGTCCACTCACAGGATGAGTGGCGCTGCCCAATACTGTCACTATGGCGGTGTGTCCACTCACAGGATGAGTGGCGCTGCCCAATACTGTCACTATGGCGGTGTGTCCACTCACAGGATGAGTGGCGCTGCCCAATACTGTCACTATGGCGGTGTGTCCACTCACAGGATGAGTGGCGCTGCCCAATACTGTCACTATGGCGGTGTGTCCACTCACAGGATGAGTGACGCTGCCCAATACTGTCACTATGGCGGTGTGTCAACTCACAGGATGAGTGGCGCTGCCCAATACTGTCACTATGGCGGTGTGTCCACTCACAGGATGAGTGGCGCTGCCCAATACTGTCACTATGGCGGTGTGTCCACTCACAGGATGAGTGACGCTGCCCAATACTGTCACTATGGTGGTGTGTCCACTCACAGGATGAGTGGCGCTGCCCAATAAACTCGCCCCTCGGGGCAAAATTTAAAAAATTTAAAAAAATCTAAGCTCGTAGTGACAAAGAGACGAGAAGGCGGGAGGAGGAGGCGGGAACTTTGTTTCTGTTTGGCTGATAATGTAGATGTGTCGGCATAGCGGTGACAAGAGTCGGGTGTGTCGTGGGTGGGGTCTTGGGTCCCAGGTGTCTCCAGTGTCAGGTGTGTCAGGGGCGCGGTTAATATAGAGTCCAGGATTAGGCTACCTGCCTAATTTATCGCGGCAGGTACTCATGAGTACGACCAATCGTCAACATTACGGTGTGTTTAATGTCACGTAAGCAGCGGGATTCTGACGTTATTGGTCGACGGCGTCAGAATGGGGGTGTGAGAACAGGTTGGGCACAGTCACCCTCCTTCGTGACCCCCCCCCCATCCCCTTACCTAATTCGTCGCATACTTACTGATTAGACCCGTTCGTTACAAATGAGACGTATTAGTACAAAGTACAGCACCGTGAAATTAACGTTTTCTTCACATCGGCCTCGATAGGTTAGGTGAGGGTTACTTAGGGTCACACATTTCTGGCTGGGCAGAACAGTTGTATTTTGTACGGAGTGGGAAGTCGAGATTAGGAGCTGCGTCTTGATAAAGTGGCTCCGTCATGGTGGCACTGTGTGTGTGTGTGTCTTATCTCACTCCAGCACTCTATCTCACTCTCTCCCCTCGTTATCTCACTCTCCTCGTTACCTCACTCTCTACCCTCGTTACCTCACTCTCTACCCTCGTTACCTCACTCTCTACCCTCGTTACGTCACTCTCTCCCCTCGTTACCTCACTCTGTCCTCGTTACCTCACTCTCTCCCCTCGTTACCTCACTCTCTACCCTCGTTACCTCACTCTCTACCCTCGTTACCTCACTCTCTCCCCTCGTTACCTCACTCTCTACCCTCGTTACCTCACTCTCTCCCCCTCGTTACCTCACTCTCTACCCTCGTTACCTCACTCTCTGCCCTCGTTACCTCACTCTCTACCCTCGTTACCTCACTCTCTACCCTCGTTACCTCACTCTCTACCCTCGTTACCTCACTCTCTACCCTCGTTACCTCACTCTCTACCCTCGTTACCTCACTCTCTACCCTCGTTACCTCACTCTCTACCCTCGTTACCTCACTCTCTCTCCCATCGTTACCTCACTCTCTACCCTCGTTACCTCACTCTCTCTCCCATCGTTACCTCACTATCTGACTTCGCTTCACTGCTTCTCAGCCTAATGAATGAACTACAAAAAATATTCGACATTGCAATAGCATATTTGCATAAAAATATGTCCGGTAATATAACAAGTGGAGTGTTATATAACCGGACATATTATATTAGAGTGTTATATCTCGTGTTGCCTTACGTGCAGCACGAGAGCAGAGTGTTGAGGTGTGCACGACTCCAGGGCACGAATCTTTGTCTCTGTTTACATTTACAGTGTAGCAGGTTGCACGTGTAGCCATCTATAGAGCCTCTGATCTTATTGATGTATCGTTGATGAATTGTTGCTTAGGTCGGCCGAGCGGACAGCACACTGTACTTGTGATCCTGTGGTCCCGGGTTCGATCCCGGGCGCCGGCGAGAAACAATGGGGCAGAGTTTCTTTCACCCTATGCCCCTGTTACCTAGCAGTAAAATAGGTACCTGGGTGTTAGTCAGCTGTCACGGGCTGCTTCCTGGGGGTGGAGGACTGGTCGAGGACCGGGCCGCGGGGACACTAAAGCCCTGAAATCATCTCAAGATAACCTGTCAAGATAGGGGGCTCACCGCGATGAATATTCGTGTTGTGACGCTGCACTTGCTTTCTCTGCGTGGTGCGCGTGACGCAGCTTGCGTGTCGCAAGATTAAATATTAAGTTAAAAAAAAAGCCATATGGAGGGGGGGGGGGGGAGGGTATCGCGCGCGCGCGTATGTACATTTATTAGGGCGGCCAGTGTGACATTCTTGCATAAAGGTGGGTAGCCTGACCAGGCAACTGCCCTGGGGCCAGATTCACGAAGCTGTTACGCAAGCACTTGCGAACCTGGGGCCAGATTCACGAAAGCACTTACGCAAATACTTACGAACCTGTACCTCTTTCCTCAATCTTTGACGGGTTTGGTTACATATATTAAACAGTTTACAAGCATGAAAACTGGCCAATCAACCGTTGTTATTGTTATAAACAGCCTCCTGGTGCTTCAGAGCTCATTAACTGTTTAATAATTGTAAACAAAGCCTCCAAGGATTGAGAAAGGATGTACAGGGGCCAGATTCACGAAAGCACTTACGCAAGTACTTACGAACCTGTACATCTTTTCTCAATCTTTGGCGGCTTTGTTTACAATTATTAAACAGTTAATGAGCTCCGAAGCACCAGGAGGCTGTTTATAACAATAACAACGGTTGATTGGCAAGTTTTCATGCTTGTAAACTGTTTAATAAATGTAACCAAACCCGTCAAAGATTGAGGAAAGATGTACACGTTCGTAAGTACTTGCGTAAGTGCTTTTCGTGAATCTGGCCCCAGGTTCGTACGTGCCTGCGTAACTGCTTCGTGAATCTGGCCTTATCATCGTTATCCTTAACAAAGTGGGCCGGGGCGCCGCCACGTGGCCCGCCGCGGCCCCCCCCCCCCCACACACACACACCACCTCGACCTTTGACCTTGTTAACAAGAGTAAACAAGCAAATTGGCTTCGTCGATTATAAAGATAAGCTGATAACATTGAACTCCCTGTGCGGGCGAGCTTTGTCCTGCGCCAGACTGCATCATTTACGTAACTACTTACGAAACCTGTATATCTTTTCTTAATGATAGCGGGGTTGTTTGCATTTATTAAACAGCTTACGAGCTTCGGAGATTCACACTCGAAGGCTTTTATTGTTATAATCAACATAGTTGTGTGTTTAGCCGGATAAGATGCCACGCTGGAACGCATGTTCCAGAGCTGATCTAACATCTAACAGTCTCCGTGGTGTAGTGGTAAGACACTCGCCTGGCGTTCCGCGAGCGCTATGTCATGGGTTCGTATCCTGGCCGGGGAGGATTTACTGGGCGCAATTCCTTAACTGTAGCCTCTGTTTAACGCAACAGTAAAATGTGTACTTGGATGAAAAAACGATTCTTCGCGGCGGGGATTGTATTCCAGGGACCATAGGATTAAGGACTTGCCCGAAACGCTACGCGTACTAGTGGCTGTACAAGAATGTAACAACTCTTGTATATATCTCAAAAAAAAAAAAAAACATATACTGTAGACAAGGCCCTGAATATAAAAACTCTTTATATTCAGGTTTATAAAGACAGTTCTAGTGCTGGGTCATTTTGCACACGCAGCTGATGATGCCCGCTTGATGTGGGCTTTAAGGAGACAGGTGCTGTGTGGTGCCAACCTTCAGGGGCCGGAGTCATAGATCGGTTACACAAGTACTTACAAATATGTGCGTTTTTTCTCAATATTTGGCGGATTTTTGTGTACATATACTAAACAGTTCATGAGGTGCAAACCACTAGCAGGCTGTTTATAACAATAATACAACTTGAAGGGGCAGTTTGGATGCTCGTAAAGTGTTTAATAAATGTAAACAAAGCCACCAAAGATTGGGATAAGATGTGCAGGTTCGTAAATGCGTGCGGAAATGCTTGTTCAATCTTGTCCAGATCTTTTTCTCTATTCCAGCAGGAATTCCTTTACCTATTGGCGCATTGTGTGGACCTCCTATTGCCAGCACCCAACTTGCAGGGTCGAGCTCGAGCTCCGAAGTCCCATGTTGGATTTCTTAAGTATTTTTCCATCCCTTTCCTGCCATATATACTTTTGAAACCATTTCTTGTATTAACTTCTTTTATACCTCCATGTAGTTGATTCCATATGGTCACCAACCTTATACTAAACACCTGGCTTGGAAATAGGCCTGTTTATGGGACAAATTACCTGGTATCATATTAGATGGGATCGCTGGATTGTTTCAAGCGTAGGTTAGACATTTGTGTGAATGAGTGTGGTTGGGTATGAAGAGGGATGCCTCGCCGACCCCAATAGACCTGCTACAGCTGTCTTTATTATGGTGCATGTGTGTGTATGGGAGAGCACATGTGTCGTGGGGGTATATCTCTTATCTCTCAAGATTAGGAAAAGAGCTTTGTAGCCGTCTTCTACTGCTTCATGATAACATGTTATCACTGGAGGTCTGTCGCTGTTCTCCTTCACCTGCTGCTGCCCTTCCTTCACCTGCTGCTATCTTCTCTCATCTGCTGTTGCTTTCTGACATCTGCAGTTGTCTTCCCTAACCTATTGCTGCCCTGCCTTCACCTGCTGCTGCCCTGCCTTCACCTGCTGCTGCCCTTCCTTCACCTGCTGCTGCTGCTGCCCTTCCTTCACCTGCTGCTGCCCTTCCTTCACCTGCTGCTGCCCTTCCTTCACCTGCTGCTGCTGCCCTTCCTTCACCTGCTGCTGCTGCTCTTCCTTCACCTGCTGCTGCCCTTCCTTCACCTGCTGCTGCCCTTCCTTCACCTGCTGCTGCCCTTCCTTCACCTGCTGCTGCCCTTCCTTCACCTGCTGCTGCCCTTCCTTCACCTGCTGCTGCTGCCCTTCCTTCACCTGCTGCTGCCCTTCCTTCACCTGCTGCTGCCCTTCCTTCACCTGCTGCTGCTGCCCTTCCTTCACCTGCTGCTGCCCTTCCTTCACCTGCTGCTGCTGCCCTTCCTTCACCTGCTGCTGCCCTTCCTTCACCTGCTGCTGCTGCCCTTCCTTCACCTGCTGCTGCCCTTCCTTCACCTGCTGCTGGTGCCCTTCCTTCACCTGCTGCTGCCCTTCCTTCACCTGCTGCTGCCCTTCCTTCACCTGCTGCTGCCCCTCCTTCACCTGCTGCTGCCCTTCCTTCACCTGCTGCTGCCCTTCCTTCACCTGCTGCTTTCCCTCTCTCACCTGTGTATTTGTTCACACTTGGAGATGGGAAGCTCTGACAGCGGTATGGCAAATGACATCTTTGATAAGACTGAGTCACGTGTGTATCTGATGGCTGGCGCCAGGTGTGTGCGGTCCCCAGACGACGGTGACTGAGACGTGGGTGACGTTAGGAGGCGTGTGAGGGGCTGCTGCTGTTTAAGATTCGCTACTAGGAACAAAAAGTTCCAAGTAGCACGGGCTATGGTGAGCCCGTAGTGGACTTACCTGGCACAGGAACGGGGTTGTAACTGAATAAAAAAAAATGTTTATGAGGCAGATGAGGTGATTGATGAAGGTTAAGCCACCCAAGAGGTGGCACGGGCATGAATAGCCCCGTAAGTGGAAGATTGTTTTTTTTTTAGTAAATGTATACTGTGTTGAGGTCGTATTTAGTCGTCAGGCTGCTATCGCGGGGGAGGACACTGCTTGACAGTATTGATGAGGGTCTCCAGCTGCTGGACACCTTTTTTGACCAGAAGAGTGGCTGTGTTTATATATATATATATATATATATATATATATATATATATATATATATATATATATATATATATATATATTGAAGGAACTGGGTTCTAAGCTCGTTGAAACAACAAGGGACCCTAGAGCTTCCAGCTTTCTTTTCCAGCGCCTCAGTGTGGCGATACAGAGGGGAAATGCACACTGCATTCAGGGTTCCTGCCCGCCATCTGAGGAACTGGAGGAACTCGACAACTCAACAGCCTTACTTTCGCGATTATCAGCCTTACTTTCGCGATTATCAGCCTTACTTTCGCGAATGTCAATCTTATTTGTGTGAATATGGGCCAGGCAGGAGAGGGGAGGGGGGTGGCGCCTGCCACCTGGCCTGGGAAGTCGCTCTGCACCTGGCTGCTGTTGACGGATGCACGGATGGATGCAGTGATGGATATGCTCATTCATCGTCATTAGTTACACGTGTGAGAATGATTGGATGTAAATACATGCTGCCTTATCTTGAGATTATCTTGAGATGATTTCGGGGCTTTAGTGTCCCCGCGGCCCGGTCCTCGACCAGGCCTCCACCCCCCCCCCAGGAAGCAGCCCGTGACAGCTGGCTAACTCCCAGGGACCTATTTACTGCTAGGTAACAGGGGCATAGGTTGAAAGAAACTCTGCCCATTGTTTCTCGTCGGCGCCCGGGATCGAACTTGGGGCCACAGGATCACGTGTTCAGCGTGCTGTCCGCTCGGCCGACCGACTCCCTCCCTCTCGACCGGGCTGCTTGAGTTTCACGATCCTCTACTGGCTTGTGTCTACCTATCAGGGCCGGCCGGCCGAGCGGACACCACGCTGGGCACGTGATCCTGTGGTCCTGGGTTCGATCTCGGGCGCCGGCGAGAAACAATGGGCAGAGGTTCTTTCACCCTATGCCCCTGTTACCTAGCAGTAAAATAGGTACCTGGGAGTTAGTCAGCTGTCAAGGGCTGCTTCCTGGGGGGGGGGGGGGGTGGAGTCCTGGTCGAGGACCGGGCCGCGGGGACACTAAAGCCCCGAAATCAACTCAAGATAACCTCAAGATAGATCAGTGACTACGGAGGAGTGAAGGGAAGGGAACTATCAGGGGGAGAAAACGCCAAGCCATTACGACTATATAGCACTTGGAAGAGTAAGGATAAGGATTTGGGATGGGACGGGGGGAAGATTTGGGATGGGACGAGGGGAAGATTTGGGATGGGACGGGGGGAAGGAATGGTGCCCAACCACTTGGACGGTCGGGGATTTTATTCTCCGTCTTTTACCGTTGATATATGACGCGCTATTTGTCCCTCTCAGCTTAAACGTTTCCATCATATTTTTATTCTTTTAAGTTGTGGATGGAATTGGCTTGAACACCCTCTTCCTGCAGTGCACTCAGCTTGTCGACCACCAGCACTCCCGTACATCTCTCCCGTCACCCTCTGTCCTGCGTGACAGTGAATACCAGCATTGTCCTCACTTTAATAAGACTATCAAAATCTTCAGATTAGACAAAATTGTAATTAATTTTGTCAATAAAGATGTTAATAATAATAATAAATCCCGACTCACTTGTGTGTTAGGCTTTCGTTGATGTCCCCCTTTAATCTCTTTTTTAATTTAAATAGGTTTCCTTTGTCCATTTTCTTTTGTCCCCTCAGGATTTTATATGTAGTGATCATAGCCCTATGTTTCTTCTCTACTCTAAGGTTTATTATTATTTTTTTTTTCGGGGGGCTGAACGGGTCTTAAGCCTTCAGTGATGAATCTTTCCGAGATTTTCCAACTGTCAGGTATTAAAGATGTTTAAATTAGTGCCTAAAAATCCAATAAACTTATTCCTTCTTGTTAGAGTTCTTCCCAAACAGGTGGTTTATATTTCGTTGATTAGTGTTCTATAGCCCTTGGTGTGTATGTGTATCATTATAATGTATATGTATCATTATAATGTATGTGTATCATTATAATGTATGTGTATCATTATAATGTATGTGTATCATTATAATGTATGTGTATCATTATAATGTATGTGTATCATTATAATGTATGTGTATCATTATAATGTATGTGTATCATTATAATGTATGTGTATCATTATAATGTATGTGTATCATTATAATGTATGTGTATCATTATAATGTATGTGTATCATTATAATGTATGTGTATCATTATAATGTATGTGTATCATTATAATGTATATGTATCATTATAATGTATGTGTATCATTATAATGTATGTGTATCATTATAATGTATATGTATCATTATAATGTATGTGTATCATTATAATGTATGTGTATCATTATAATGTATGTGTATCATTATAATGTATATGTATCATTATAATGTATGTGTATCATTATAATGTATGTGTATCATTATAATGTATGTGTATCATTATAATGTATGTGTATCATTATAATGTATGTGTATCATTATAATGTATGTGTATCATTATAATGTATGTGTATCATTATAATGTATGTGTATCATTATAATGTATGTGTATCATTATAATGTATGTGTATCATTATAATGTATGTGTATCATTATAATGTATGTGTATCATTATAATGTATGTGTATCATTATAATGTATGTGTATCATTATAATGTATGTGTATCATTATAATGTATGTGTATCATTATAATGTATGTGTATCATTATAATGTATGTGTATCATTATAATGTATGTGTATCATTATAATGTATGTGTATCATTATAATGTATGTGTATCATTATAATGTATGTGTATAATTATAATGTATGTGTATCATTATAATGTATGTGTATCATTATAATGTATGTGTATCATTATAATGTATGTGTATCATTATAATGTATGTGTATCATTATAATGTATGTGTATCATTATAATGTGTGTGTATCATTATAATGTATGTGTATCATTATAATGTATGTGTATCATTATAATGTATGTGTATCATTATAATGTATGTGTATCATTATAATGTATGTGTATCATTATAATGTATGTGTATCATTATAATGTATGTGTATCATTATAATGTATGTGTATCATTATAATGTATGTGTATCATTATAATGTATGTGTATCATTATTTTATAATGATACTATAAGCATTAACTCTTTGGTCGAAAGTACCAATATGTAGTGATTAACCATCAACAAATAGACTTTTTGTATCAATGAATTTGACCAGACGGAACATGTTTTTAACATCATAAATTTAGTACACAGAGAATTCACACTAACGTGATGCATCAATGAACAAATCCACAAGGGCCGTGAATTTGTTCATTGATGCATCACGTTATTGTGATTTATGTGTGTAATGAAGTAAGGGCGAAGAGGTAGAACGGTCTGTTGACATAGCTCGAGTGCAGGGGGGAGTTGTGTAAAACCCTGGTTTGTGCCTCGGAGAGGCTGCGGGATCCAGGTAAGTTCAGTAGAACTTCGGTTTCAACTCTTTTTTTTTAACCATGCCGTAGCTCAGTCGATTAAGGCAGCGTCTGGGATGATCACAGACGTAGGTTCGAATTCTCGTCACGGCCCTTGTGGATTTGTTCATAAATTGAATACCTAACCTTACTTCTCCTAGCAGTCCTAATACCCACTGTGTTAGGCCTAATATAGTATATATGTACTACACTAGGCCTAGGAATGTTGAAGTTTGTTTTTTTAGCTTTATATTTCTAGACTATAAAATTATAAGTGCAAAAAGTTAACTTTTTGGTGGTCTATCACTACAAATAGTAACTATTTGGTTCAGAGTAGCAATAAGTAATAGTATTTGAGGAGGATGGGTTAGTGCGTATTGCTATACTATTTGTGCCTGTAGGATCGAACTGTTGGCTCTTGTTAACCGGCTCTCTTGTCTAATGTACTGACTCCCAACCCATATTTCCTCAGCCATATCTGCTACATGTCTCTCTCTCTCTCTCTCTCTCTCTCTCTCTCTCTCTCTCTCTCTCTCTCTCTCTCTCTCTCTCTCTAACACACACACACACACACACACACACACACACACACACACATCCCTAGCATGTAGCCAGTATCGGCTGTCTATCTCCCAGATATCCAATTTACTGCTAGGTTAACAAGGGGCATCAGGGGAAAGAGACTGCTCATTTGTTTCTGCCTTGACCGGGAATCGAACCCAGGCCCCTTAGGACCACGACCACAGAGCGGTGTTCATTCGGCTGCGATGACGTACGTGTGTGTGTGTGTGTGTGTGTGTACGCATCTATTTGTGCTTGCAGGGGTTGAGCTCTGGCTCTTTGGTCCCGCTTCTCAACCGTCAGTCAACATGTATACAGGTTCACACACCTGTTTCAGGTACAGGTGGGTGTGTGTACTCACCTAATTGTGCTTGCGGGGGTTGAGCTTTGGCTCTTTGGTCCCGCCTCTCAACTGTCAATCAACTGGTGTACAGATTCCTGTGTGTGTGTGTGTGTGTACATATAACTGTATAATAATATGTATTGTTTTCTCTGCAGGTAAGGGAAGCAACTAGGGCGAGCATCGACCACCGTACACGGTAAGAACTATCCTGACACAATATCATATCCATCTACACACACACACACACATGAAATAAGAGTTAGGGGAGATATGATCACCACATACAAGATACTCAGACAGACACCCAGGATGGCGGGGGTGGCCGTCACAGGTGAGGTCACGTCGCCGCCAGCGGGGGTCAAGTACCACCAGCTTGACCCCTTCAATACTTCCTGCAGGGATTCCCGCCCGCGCGTGATGCCAACCCCCCCACTGCTCCAGGGGGCGCCCCCCCTCCCCCCATGGCTCTCGCTGCTTCCCCCGCCCCCCCCCTCTCCCCCCTCTCGACACATTCTCCCTCACCCTCCTCTCCCTCACCCTTCTCTCCCTCACCCTCCTCTCCCTCACCCTCCTCTCCCTCACCCTTCTCTCCCTCACCCTCCTCTCCCTCACCCTTCTCTCCCTCACCCTCCTCTCCCTCACCCTCCTCTCCCTCACCCTTCTCTCCCTCACCCTCCTCTCCCTCACCTTGCCTGGTAAAATACAAGATAAGGCGTGAGAGTGTGCACTGAGGGGATGTGTTACACGTGTGTGTGTGTGTGTGTGTGTGTGTGTGTGTGTGTGTGTGTGTGTGTGTGTGTGTGTGTATGTGTGTGTGTGTATGTGTGTGTGTGTATGTGTGTATGTGTGTATGTGTGTGTGTGTGTATGTGTGTGTGTGTGTGTGTGTGTGTGTGTGTGTGTGTCGCACCTTGCCGCTACCCGCCTACACTTACGTGTCCTCCCACCCACACCCCCGCCCTGACACCCTGGCTCCACACCCCCACACCCTCGCTCCACACCCCCAACCCCCCACACTCCTGGACTGACTGACAGACATCGACAATCCTAGGGTTCGAAGCATGCCTCAATTGTTCTAACATCACTAAACACTACCATATTCTACATGCCAACTTCAGCCCCCCAGTGAATTGCTTATTTACGTTCACTTATGAATGAAAAAAAAAAGTTGTGTAGTGAACCGGTTGAGTTCATCCACCGAAACCTGTTTGTTCTTCTGTGGAATCTGCAGCCGGGCGTCCACAGCGGCACAGCCGGGCGTCCACAGCGGCACAGCCGGGCGTCCACAGCGGCACAGCCGGGCGTCCACAGCGGCACAGCCAACATCAGAGCACATCTGATGACGTCCGAACACTTCCGGAAGAAGTGCTTCGCTCACATCCTCTGTTCGAACCACTATTCTCAGCCCGTCCTCCAAACAAAGATCCAAAAGTGATTCCATGCACCCGCCGAACCCCCTATTTATGACTGAAAAGCGGTTTACACACGACTCACAACTGAAGACGTCCGAACACTTCCGGAAGAGCTTCGCTTACGTCCTCTGTTCGAACCACAATTCTATAAATGCTTCACCCACGAACTTCAAATACAAATAATTCAGCCCATCCTCCAAACAAAGATCCAAAAGTGATTCCATGCACCCGCCAAACCCCCTGTTTATGAATGAAAAGCGGTTTACACACGACTCACAACTGCTGACGTTCGAACATATCCGGAACAAGTGCTTCACTGACGAATTTTGTTCGAACCACAACGCTATAAATGCTTCACCCACGTACTACAAATACAAATAATCGCCAACAGAACCTAAACACCTAACCTATCTTATGCCTATATATGCACAATATGCTAATTTATTATAATATTAATTTATACTTGAGAAAATTCCCGTTTTGAATAAACAGCATGTTAAAATTTATGAATGCGTCTGTGGGGTCGACCGCTGGATGTAATGGACTTGAGTTGAGGACGGGTTGAATAATTACCAACAGAACCTAAACACCTAACCTAACCTAACCTAACCTAACCTATGCCAAACTATACATACAATTTTTATGTATAAGAATATTAATTTATATATGAGAACAAACCAATGTTTAATATACGGTAAGTTAAAATTAATGAATGCGTCTGGGGAGGACGGCCGCTGCTTTAACCAGCCTAATGTGAAGACGGAGTGGGAATCTGTCGCTGGCAATTCTTGTTTGACACGCAAGGTAATCATCCCCATTTTTTCTGTCGTTGTTGTTGTTGTCTTAGATTCAGCTACTGTTAACAAAAAGTTCCAAGTAGCACTGGCTATGGTGAGCCCCTAGTGGACTTACCTGGCACAGGAGCGGGCTGTAACTGGTATTGTTTTTCTGTCGATTACGGAAGATTTACCGTATCACTGGGGCCAGATTCACGAAGCAGTTACGCAAGCACTTACGAACCTGTACATCTTTTCTCAATTTTTGGCGGCTTTGTTTACAATTATTAAACAGTTAATGAGCTCCGAAGCACCAGGAGGCTGTTTATAACAATAACAACAGTTGAATTGGAAGTTTTCATGCTTGTAAACTGTTTAATAAATGTAACCAAAGCCGTCAAAGATTGAGGAAAGATGTAAGTACTTGCGTAACAGCTTCGTGAATTTGGCCCCTTTCTTTACCTACACCTTGACTTGCCTTCTTAATAATAACTCGTTGAGTCTCTTGTGTTGCCTACAGTGTCATACTGACTTTATTCATATATATATATTCATGCTGGACCTGTGGTTGATGAATACCCCTGATGAAGGGTTGGGGGGTTGGCGGGTGGGTGGAATGGACTTTGGGTCTTTGTTTAGAGGAAGGGCTGGTTTATGAATGAAAAACGGTTTACACACGACTCACAACTGATGACGTCCGAACACTTCATGCCAGAGACAAACCCCTACACCCAAGTGATGGCGAACGGTATTAATTATTGATTTTATTGCAAGCTTTGCACCCCTGGTCGAGTCTAGTACAAGGAGCCGGCCGGCCGAGCGGACAGCACGCTGGGCACGTGATCCTGGGTTCGATCCCGGGCGCCGGCGAGAAATAATGGGCAGAGTTTTTTTCGCCCTATGCCCCTGTTACCTAGCAGTAAAATAGGTACCTGGGTGTTAGTCAGCTGTCACGGGCTGCTTCCTGGGGGTGGAGGCCTGGTCGAGGACCGGGCCGCGGGGACACTAAAGCCCCCAAATCAACCCAAGATACCGAAGGAGCCATACCCAAGGCTCATTCATCGTCAGCCCGTCCTCCAAACAAAGACCCAAAGTCCATTCCATACGCCCGCCAAACCCTGTGTTTATGTAACCCGTCCTCAGACCAAGTCCATTCCATCCAGCGGTCGACCCCACAGACGCATTCATTAATCTTAACTTACTGTTCAATAAAAATATTAATTTTCTCAGATATAAATTAATAGTATTATATATTAGCATATTGTGCATATATAGGCATAGGTTAGGTTAGGTGTTTAGGTTCTGTTGGCGATTATTTGTATTTGTAGTACGTGGGTGAAGCATTTACAGCGTTGTGGTTCGAACAAAAGTCGTCAGTGAAGCACTTGTTCCGGAAGTGTTCGAACGTCGTCAGTTGTGAGTCGTGTTTAAATCGTTTTTCATTAATAAACAGGAAGGGTTGGGGGGTTGGCGGGTGGGTGGAATGGACTTTGGGTCTTTGTTTAGAGGAAGGGCTGGTTTATGAATGAAAAACGGTTTACACACGACTCACAACTGACGACGTTCGAACACTTCCGGAACAAGTGCTTCACTGACGACTTTTGTTCGAACCACAACGCTGTAAATGCTTCACCCACGTACTACAAATACAAATAATCGCCAACAGAACCTAAACACCTAACCTAACCTATGAAAATGACTATTTTGAATGAACAGCATGTTAAAATTGATGAATTTGGGGTAGACCGCTGGATAGAATGGACTTGGTCTAAGAATGGGTTGCAAGATGTTGTTAGTTTGATCCAATCCGAGTAACTACCATATGGAGTCGTTAGTAGCTTCTTGGAAGTAAAATCAGAATTTCAAACATTTCAGCACTGGTTGAAGGAAATATGTAGTGGGGTTTATTATGAAGTTTAATGTAACCCATCCTCTTAAAAATAACGTCGCTTTTCGCTCGTATGCGCTCTATGGCCAAAATTGGACGTCATTTGACATGAAATTGGCTGAAGAAAAGTGATGTACTGTCCCGTTTTCTGTTTGCGTCCCCAGGCTTACTCGGAAAGGTTAGGAGAGGAAACTTTCAATTAACGTTTTTCATGACGTTTTGAAACCTTAGGAGAATTTCCTGTCCATCTAATCTACCAAAGGACCCTTAACTTACTATTTTGGAAAAACAAATCCAAAATTTATTTTTAATTTTTTCATTTTCAAATTACTTCCAATTTCAGCCATACGGACAAACGGCTAAATTCAGACGTGATTTGTAAGAAGAGAGACATTCTTGGAAATTCCATCTACCAAAAATAGCACCAAAAACTTTGCTGAGAAACATGAATTGATGCTTGAAACAAATTGACTGGTACCCGAGTGTATAGGTCACTTGGTTCCCTATATAGCCTGCATATACTTAATAGACTCACCCAATAAATACACAATAATGTTCTTGACATAAATTCATTTGTTTATGACTTGTCTGTCCATATTGAATGTTTCGTTTGCCTGGGGAACGGGCGGGACATCATGAAACTGTCCCATAAAGGGAGGACCGCCGTCCATAACTCATCCTAGTATCAGAGGATAACATTTACCGGAGAAATCTCCTCGGTATTGTGGTGGCAACGTTTGAAAGTCCCGCCGCGCGCTCAAATGTTTGTGTTCCAGTCAACTGTTCGAATGTGTCTGTTCAAATCAACTGTTGTTATTGATATAAGCAACCTCTTAGTGCTTCGAGAGCTCATTAACTCTTTAATAATTATAAACAAAGCTGCCAAAGATTGAGGAAAGATGTACAGTTTCGTAAGTGCTTGCGTAGCTGCTTCGTGAATCTGGCCCGTGGCCACGTTTGAAGGTCCCGCCACGCCACGCACTCAAATGTGGCCAGGGGCCAGATTCACGAAGCAGTTACGCAAGCACTTACGAACGTGTACATCTTTTCTCAATCTTTGGCGGCTTTGTTTATAATTATTGAACAGTAATGAGCTCGGAAGCACCAGGAGGCTGTTTATAACAACAACAACAGTTGATTGGCAAGTTTTCCTGCTTGTAAACTGTTTAATAAATGTAACCAAAGCCGTCAAAGATTGAGGAAAGATGTACACGTTCGTAAGTACTTGCGCAACTGCTTCGTGAATCTGGGTCTAGGGCTGTATCCGACGACTGGGCAGTTGACGAGACCGGGAAGGCTGGGGGAAAGCGCGGAAAGATCAGTCAATCAAGGAAACAATCCTGGTTGAACAGTGTTTTGCAATTTTAATTGTGAACTTAACTACTCTTATAAGGAATGTCACACAGAACCTCTGATTCTTACACACAGTTGTGTAAAATCCTGGTTTGTGCCTCGGAGAGGCTACGGGATCCAGTAAGTTCAGTAGAACTTCGGTTTCAACTCTTTTTAACCCTGTCGTAGCTCCGTCGATTAAGGCAGTGTCTGGGAGGCTCCCGGACGCAGGTTCGAATCCTCGTCACGGCCCTTGTGGATTCGTTCATGTCACACAGAGTACAAGGGTCGGAGTAACATTTTCACAACGTCTGGAGTAGGAAGGAAGGAAACTATCAGGGAAAAGCGCCAAGCCATTACGACTATCTAGCACTGGGAAGGGGTCAGGATAAGGATTTGGGATGGGACAGGTGGGAAAGGAATGGTACCAAACCACTTGGACGGTCGGGGATTGAACGCCGACCTGCATCAAGCGAGACCGTCGCTCTACCGTCCAACCCAAGTGGTTGGCAACGTCTGGAGTAACTACCATAGACTGAGATCAGAACATTAGAACGCAAGATTTATAGAAACGCAGAAGGCTGATTAATATAGAGCTGCCAATACGTGACACTTAATATTTACACCCACCCAGGGAGGATTACATCCAGGGAGCCGGTCGGCCGAGCGAACAGCACGCTGGTCTTGTGATCCTGTGGTCCTGGGTTCGATCCCAGGCGCCGGCGAGAAACAATGGGCAGAGTTTCTTTCACCCTATGCCCCTGTTACCTAACAGTAAAATAGGTACCTGGGTGTTAGTCAGCTGTCACGGGCTGCTTCCTGGGGGTGGAGGCCTGGTCGAGGACCGGGCCGCGGGGACACTAAAGCCCCGAAATCCTCTCAAGATAACCTCAAGATAACCCAAACTCATTCCTAACCCAGGCTTGAAACAATCCCATCCACAGAACTCCAGTAGCAGCTATTGGTACTGGTAAGGGATCCAAAGAACCTTCGCTTATGGGCTATTCATGCCCGTGCCACCTTTTGGGGGAAGGGAGGAATTATCAGGAGAAAACGCCAAGCCATTACGACTGTATTGCAATTAGGAAGGGGTCAGGATAATGATTTGTGATGGGACGAGGGGAAATGAATGATGCCCAACCACTTGGACGGTCGGGGATTGAACGCCGACCTGCATGAAGCGAGAACGTCACTCTACCGTCCAGCTCAAGTAGATTAAACCAATCAATTAAGATCAATTAAGATTAAATTATTAAGATTAAATTATCAACTAAGATTAAAAGATTAAGCCACCTTTTGGGTGGCTTAATCTTTATCAATGAATCAATCTTGAAACAATCAAGGGAATGTAAATAAAGCTCTTTCTAAGGTGGTCTGGTTATATAACCAGATATATATATATATATATATATATATATATATATATATATATATATATATATATATATATATATATATATATATATAATTGAGAAAATAATTTTAGAGCAATGAGGTGGACTTGAACCGTCTTTCTGGTGATTCGCAGACACCTCTCTACCCTTTTCCTCCCTTGTCACTCCCCCCCTACACCATTCCCCACTCAATCTTATTTTTCTCTTCCCCAAAACCTGCGTCTCTCTCACTCTATCTGATCTGTGCATGAGAGAGAGAGAGAGAGAGAGAGAGAGGAGAGAGAGAGAGAGAGAGAGAGAGAGAGAGACAGACAGACAGACAGACAGACAGACAGACAGACAGACACAGACACAGACACAGACACAGACACACACACACACACACACACACACACACACACGAAGGGTCTGGGGTAGTAGGTAGGTGTGGGAGGGGGTTGAAGGCTGCAGTTGAGAGGTACAAAAAAATCTATTATTATTAAAGAGTGTGTCACTGCCGACTGTGCTTTATTTTGTTGGGAGTGTGCACATCCGGGACGGGTGCCCCAGGAGGGGGGATGGCTTCCCTTCCCTTGGTACTGAGCTTTAGATGTACATCTGTTCCACCGCCCCCTCCTTCCCTTCACAGCACCTTGGGTGTCTTATGCTTGTGGAGCCTCCATTCGTGTTGTGGCCTTGCTCGGCCCACCCACACGTCAGAGTTCCTGTTGACTGTAGATATGGTCTGATGGTCTCCTCTTCACGTTCTAACGTGGGACCAGACCACACACTAGAAGGTGAAGGGACGACGATTGATTTTGTTGCCGCCGGAGGCTGCTAGTTTATTGTGCACCCCATACTCATCCTGTGAGCGGTAGCGCAAAAAGCATTACAGAGGGCACAAAAGGTCTTTATCAGACCTCATCTTAGATTATTAGATAAACAATTTCATCTATCCTTCACACCTTATAGTTACAATGTCAGCTAGTTACAGAGAAAGTGCTATTACAAGAGCTACATATTTACAGTAAGTCATTACACATTAATGGTAGGTCTTGGGACGACGACATTTCGGTCCGTCATGGACCATTCTCAATTCTAACGTGGGGTATGAGAGAGAGGTTTCATGTGGTATGACGTGCTGGCATGTGTATGTGATGGGGTATGATAGGGGAGGAAGGGGAGATTTTGGCCAGAGTGGCTTGGATGTGGTGTCTGGCTGTGGTGGTGTGAATGTACTCACCCATGTGTGCCTGTCTGACTGAGATTTAACGTTTTGGACACCTTTCTAACCGCTGATTGTCTAATGCCGTGATTCCTTTTCCTATTCCTCTTATCATAGCTACTTCTCAAGTTATGAATGAAGTTCGCTTTTACAACTTGCTTATTTAGTTCATTCCATTTTCCCCACTACTCTTGCGTCAAAAGAAAACATTCTCAAATGTCTATAACTCTTGTTGTAAACTGTCTGTTTCTCAAACTTCCACCCGTGCCCTATTGGTATTCACTTTGAACACCTCTTTTTTTATACTCTGTCAGTCCCCCTAAGTGTGTGTGTGTGTGGGGGGGGGGGGAGTGATGGAGAAGGGGTATACATGGAGAGCTGGTGATGGTGGGCTTGGCCAGGATTTAAGGTAAGGTTTAAGGGCTGGGGCCTAAGTCTGTGATGTGGCTGGTGAGACATGCTGGGAATACACAATGAGAGAGCTGTACACTATGGACACTGGTGAATTGTTTTTCACTTGCTCACAATATGAAGATCACAATATGAAGATCACAATATGAAGATTAATAACATCAACACTTGAACGTGTTGATGTTATTAAGGCACTGCGGGCTCACCATAGCCCGTGTTACTTGGAACTTTTTGTGCAAGTAACGAATCTTAAATAACAACAACTGATGTTATTCTTGTGGGTGTCATTATTGGGCGAGGATGTGGGATACCTGGGGACAGATTCACGAAGCAGTTACGCAAGTACTTACGAACGTGTACATCTTTCCTCAATCTTTGACGGCTTTGGTTACATTTATTAAACGGTTTACAAGCATGAAAACTTGCCAATCAACTGTTGTTATTGTTATAAACAGCCTCCTGGTGCTTCGGAGCTCATTAACTGTTTAATCATTGTAAACAAAGCAGCCAAAGATTGAGAAAAAGATGTACAAGTTCGTAAGTGCTTGCGTAACTGCTTCGTGAATCTGGCCCCGGGTTATTTGCTAACTGTTACCTAGAGTGTGTAATGCAAGTGCTTAAGTTCTCTTATGACAAGGACATTGTGCGTTGTCTTATGTATTTGTTTCCATAATCTGCCTTATTTGTTCATTTATTAAATTTGTAGCTAGATGATTGTTTTTGTTTGGTTCTGCCCAAATGAGCATCAGGAGACGTGTGTACTCACCTAGTTATGCTAGCGGGGGTTGAGCTTTGGCTCTTTAGTCCCGCCTCTCAACTGTCAATCAACTGGTGTACAGATTCCTGAGCCTACTGGGCTCTGTCATATCTACACTTGAAACTGTGTATGGAGTCAGCCTCCACCACATCACTGCCTAATGCTTTCTATTTACTAACTACTCTGATACTGAATAAGTTCTTTCTAATGTCTCTGTGGCTCACCATCTCTCACACCTGTGTGGCTGTGGTGTGAGAGATGGTGGTGATGGTGCAGCTGTTGTTGTTGATGTCAGTGTTGATGGTGGGGCTGCTGCTGGAGTTGATAGTATCACGGCCGATGCTGCTGCTGCTGTTAATGTGGGCGCTGCGCTGTTTCACAGCCAATCCGATCCGTCAGTTAGAACAGAAACTTGTCAATTTCCCTCTTGAAAGTTTCCGATTTTGTCGTGGACGACTGATTTTTTCCATTGAATTAATTTTACACTTCCTACACATCTCTTCACTCGAGTATGTAGTAATATTATTGTGCAGTTTGGCACCCGACCTTGTAGACTGGTCCTACACTAGTTGTACAATGGCCTGATAAAGTTCCTGCTGGTGATTGATGGATTGATGAAGGTTAAGCCACCCAAGAGGTGGCACGGGCATGAATAGCCCCGTAATTCCTGGTGGGGACTTGCTGTATCCGGTTTCCTCATGTGCTTCCTTTCTTCGGCACGAGGACGTTCTTGTGTTTCTGGGTTGGAGAGTCCAACTCTGAGATCGCAGCTCCCTAAGACTCTTCTCCTAAGCTACACACACACACACACACACACACACACACACACACACACACACACACACACACACACACACACACACACACACACACACACACACACACACTGTCGTTTAATGAAAAAAATGCCTCCATCAATTCTCATAAAATTACCATCCGCTCCTTCGGCGTTGATTTCTTCATTGGCTCCTGCCCCCCGACCCCCTCCCTCGGCTCCTGCCCCCCGCCCCCCTCCCTCGGCTCCTGCCCCCCCTCTCCCTCGGGCCCTTCCCCCCCCCCCTCCCCTCATTAGTATTCAGTTTTGGCCACCACAAGAATTTTAATATTACTGCTATTGGTCTGTGGTTTCCACATGGCTGCTTCTCATCGGAATTTTTCAAAGTGATATTTTTTCCTGGGGAGTTCTGGAAAATTGTATCCTTTTGCAAATTTTGTTTTGTTCTGGAGCTTTTCTTGCGTTTGTTTATAATCTCTCTCTCTCTCTCTCTCTCTCTCTCTCTCTCTCTCTCTCTCTCTCTCTCTCTCTCTCTCTCTCTCTCTCTCTCTCGCTCTCTCTCTCTCTCTTTCTCTCTCTCTCTCTCTCTCTCTCTCTCTCTCTCTCTCGCTCTCTCTCTCTCTCTCTCTCTCTCTCTCTCTCTCTCTCTCTCTCTCTCTCTCTCTCTCTCTTTCTCTCTCTCTCTCTCTCTCTCTCTCTCTCTCTCTCTCTCTCTCTCGCTCTCGCTCTCTCTCTCTCTCTCTCTCTCTCTTTCTCCTGTGTTGCATCACCATCATATTGTCACACAAGTTTATTAGACAGACACAACTCTTCATTGAATCCATATGTTGTAATTTGCAAGTTGTTAAATAGTTTAGTCGACGACCTTCTGGGCTTTGATCTCTGATGATAGTTTCCTTAATTATATTTTACGTTCAAATTAATTTGTCGATAATTACAAGTGTGTTAATTATATTTCATGGCTAGAAATTCCTGCTGATTGCAAGTGGTTTTGATTAAAGAAAGTTTTCGTTGTTAATAAGAAATGCTTTAAATAAAGGAATGTGATTGATATCGTTTGCAATAAATAATTGTATTAACAATGTGACGTTTACCGTCTTTTGGTCGTAAACTAAGTTGTCACTTTATGTTGACCAGACCACACACTAGAAGGTGAAGGGACGACGACGTTTCGGTCCGTCCTGGACCATTCTCAAGACAATCGACTTGAGAATGGTCTGGGACGGACCGAAACGTGTATCTTTATATGTATGTATGTGTATTGCAGGATGTGTATCTTTATATGTATGTATGTGTATTGCAGGATGTGTATCTTTATATGTATGTATGTGTATTGCAGGATGTGTATCTTTATATGTATGTATGTGTATTGCAGGATGTGTATCTTTATATGTATGTATGTGTATTGCAGGATGTGTATCTTTATATGTATGTATGTGTATGCAGGATGTGTATCTTTATATGTATGTATGTGTATGCAGGATGTGTATCTTTATATGTATGTGTATTGCAGGATGTGTGTGTAAGCTGGTCACAATTGCATTTCACTTTTGGAAACGCACATTACTCTCATTGTGTAAAAGAAAATAACTCGAACGCATTTATGTCGGACAGACGTAAAACTATACATAAAACTTACATAAATCTATGTAGGTTATCTTGAGATTATCTTGAGATGATTTCGGGGCTTAGTGTCCCCGCGGCCCGGTCCTCGACCAGGCCTCCTTTTAGTTCCACATCCCCCCTTCCCCTCCCAGGAAGCAGCCCGTAGCAGCTGTCTAACTCCCAGGTACCAATTTACTGCTAGGTAACAAGGGGCATCAGGGTGAAAGAAAATTTTTTGCCCATTTGTCTCCGCCTCCACCGGGGATCGAACCCGGAACCTCAGGACTACGAATCCGAAGCGCTGCCCACCTAGCTGTCAGGCGTCCTAATGTAGTTTACATTAACATTTTAAAAGCACTATAAACATGTTCTGTAGTTGATTGTTCACAAAATCACTAAATTATATATATATAACAGATCGTCAACTCCGTCCACGATGGAGGATAGATGAAAATGTTAATATTCTGGTTAGCATTGTAAATGTACTCACCTAATTGTGCTTGCGGGGGTTGAGCTCTGGCTCTTTGGTCCCGCCTCTCAACCGCAAATGTGTGGCCACGTCCGTGGTAGAAAATAATACAATACTGTGTCGCCTTTGTGTACTATGCGTGAAGACGCTGAAGGGGTTAGTCGTGTGACCAGTCGTACCGGTACACAGTATCACCGTAATGTGAGGAATATCTGTGAGAAAATCTTTGGAGCAAGTCGGCGGGTTCGAATCTCAGTCCTTATCAAGCTCCTTACATATATGCAAATAACTCTTGGTGATTCATCACCCCCTTGAGGTATCTCCCCCCCCCATACCTGTAATGTCAGTCTTGGAATGTGTCACACTGGCAGTCAGCAATGCTTCTGCCACCCCTCCTCTGCCACACCACCTCTGCCACACCCCTCTGGTACACCCACAGTGCCCGCTGCCACACCTGTCACCCCCTTCATTGTAGTCTTGGAGCCGGGTGTGTGGCTCCTCCCATCGACTTGCTTCTTTAATAGAGGCTTTCCGTGTTTACTTGCCATCAAGTTCTCTAGGGTGAGGCTTGCATTAGAGTGGTCTCTCGGAGTGACGTCTAGCTCACAGCACACACACACACACACACACACACACACACACACACCCACACACACACACACACACACACACACACACACACACACACACACACACACACACACACACACACACACACACACACCTACGAGGCTTGGGGGCCTCGTAGCCTGGTGGATAGCGCGCAGGACTCGTAATTCTGTGGCGCGGGTTCGATTCCCGCACGAGGCAGAAACAAATGGGCAAAGTTTCTTTCACCCTAAGTGCCCCTGTTACCTAGCAGTAAATAGGTACCTGGGAGTTAGTCAGCTGTCACGGGCTGCTTCCTGGGGTGTGTGTGTGTGTGGTGTGGAAAAAAAAAATAAAGTAGTTAGTAAACAGTTGATTGACAGTTGAGAGGCGGGCCGAAAGAGCAAAGCTCAACCCCCGCAAAAACACAACTAGTAAACACACACACACACACACAACAGCGCCCGCACGCCCACATGCGCGCCTTCACGCACGCACGCCTACACGCAATCATGCTCGTTAAACTCAACGTCCTTGCCCGCTGTATCTAATATACCAGAGTATTATACAATGTAATATATATATAAAGGGGTCTAGATAAGGGCTGCCGACTCCTTATCTTGAGCTGTGAAACATTGTTTCATAAGTCGGCAGCCTTTAGGGGACCCTTAAGATGTCTTCCCCTAAGTTGTGTGAGGCCTAAGGGCAAAGCAAAGTCTGAGGAGGATAATAGTTATTTGTTGTACTTTGGAGCCATAAGCAGTCAGAAAATAACACTGCCTAAGAACAGTGATAATAATTTGTCAGTATTATGGTAGTGTGAGTGCCAGGCACTGGAACAGTGTAGTGTAGGTGCCAGGCACTGAGTGTAGTGTGAGTGCCAGGCACTGGAACAGTGTAGTGTAGGTGCCAGGCACTGAGTGTAGTGTGAGTGCCAGACACTGGAACAGTGTAGTGTAGGTGCCAGGCACTGAGTGTAGTGTGAGTGCCAGGCACTGGAACAGTGTAGTGTAGGTGCCAGGCACTGAGTGTAGTGTGAGTGCCAGACACTGGAACAGTGTAGTGTAGGTGCCAGGCACTGAGTGTAGTGTGAGTGCCAGACACTGGAACAGTGTAGTGTAGGTGCCAGGCACTGAGTGTAGTGTGAGTGCCAGACACTGGAACAGTGTGAGTGAGTAGACACCCCCGTCCAGCAGGGGCTGCGGTGAGCCCCGTAATCCTTGCTATATCATAGTGTCCGTTATCCTTCCGCGGCAATAGTGAAGAGAATGTTGTTCATTAAATCTGCGTCTTCTTCAGTATTTCCTCCACGCATTATAACTCGTCTTCTCGTCAATTGCCAAGCAACTGAATGTCACTCTTCTAGTTGAGTGAATTGATGGGTTGTCTTCAGTGACGTCTTGTACCAGATTGACATTACACCGTGAGACATCCTTGACATCTAGATCTAGGCTCAACACGAACGTATCCTGTGCCTTTGTATTCATTCACGAATTCACGAACCATTCACGAATTGGTTTATCCGCAGGATCTGATTGTTAGCACTTCTGAAGACTTTTAATTAAGTAACTAACAACAGCAATTAAAAATTTAAAAAGAGATGCCAAGCCAATCAATGATAACACTTAAATATATTACTATAACTCTCTAGGGTGGAATATTGGTGCATATTAACTGCTCCCTTTAAGGTCAGAGAAGCTACTAAGATTTTATCACCCGAATTCACTAGATAAAGAAAATCTTTAATTATTGGAAAAGTAAAAGTACCTTAAACTATATTCCTTGAAACTCTCACAAGAGACATATCATAATTTACATCTAGAAAATATTAGAACTGGTTTTCAATAGTAAATAAAATATCATTATTACTTCATGGGATTCCTTACCTGGGGCCAGATTCACGAAGCAGTTACTCAAGTACTTACGAACGTGTACATCTTTCCTCAATCTTTGACGGCTTTGGTTACATTTATTAAAAAGTTTACAAGCATGAAAACTTGCCAATCAACTGTTATTATTGTTATGAACAGCTTCCAGGTGCTTCGGAGCTCATTAACTGTATAATAATTGTAAACAAAGCCGCCAAAGATTGAGAAAAGATGTACAGGTTCCTAAGTGTTTGCGTAACTCCTTCGTGAATCTAACCCCCTGGAGTCAGACTGGGTCGAGTACCGCTCCTTCCTGGAAACACAAACCGAAACTGTCTCTATTTTTCGCTTGTTACAACTTGTAATAAAGTTGTTACATCTTGGCTTAACGTGTTTATGACGTATTAGAATGTTGTTACAACTTGCTATATTGGTTGTTATAACTGGTTAGGAGGTGTTAAAACTTGTTCGAACGTCGTACCAACGTCGTAGTTTCGGTGTGTGTTTGACAGGATTCCGCCAGCTTCTGGTAAACTTGTCTTTTGACTTCCAACTATCTTGCTTAACCCCACAAGATGACCTTTCGACTCATCTCGGCTACACTTTCATATGTGGTCCTTCAGCGGGTACCAGGTTCTCCTCTGATATGGAGGAATGGGTTCAGTGTCTCAGTGCTGGGAACCTTGCTGTTACCCTGCGATGATTTCGGGGCTCAACGTCTACGCGGCCCGGTCCCCGACCAGGGAGGGAGGGGTGGAGGGAGGGAAGGAGGGAGGGAAGGAAGGAGAGGGGTGGAGAGCAAGTGGTGTAGGCGCGTGGTCCCTCCATCACCATGCAGGCAGCGTGGCCTCCTCCATCGTTATTCCTACCCCGTCCCTCCCTCGCCCTCTCCCTTTATCTGGCGTTGAGGCACTGGTTGCCCTGCTGGCTCCCTCCTGGCTCCCTCCTGGCTCCCTCCTGGCTCCCTCCCTCATTCTCCTTTTGTTTTGTTAACTAAGTCTAGGGTTCATAAGAACTGCCAAATGACGTACTAGTGAAACTGCAAGATTGAGCTGTTATTCTCTCTGTCTCTGTCTCTGTCTCTCTCTCTCTCTCTCTCTCTCTCTCTCTCTCTCTCTCTCTCTCTCTCTCTCTCTCTCTCTCTCTCTCTCTCTCTCTCTCTCTCTCTCTCTCGATCGATCGCTGGCCACCTACCCCCCACAGTTCTTAGAGTAGACCATTCCATAGTCAGAATAGCCCACCCATGAGTGAATAACGGCGTAAACAAACATAAAATCGTACAAAATCATGTTCTACAGACTGTTTTCAATAACTGGAATGGAAAAAAAAGAACACAGCTACAGTCTTTCATTTTTGGATTAGCTGAAGTTGTTTAGAGCAGGAGCTAGAGAAGAACCTATAGAAGAAAACAATGTAATTATGTAGCGGGAGAATATGTAAATTAATCACACACCTCTGAAAAGAGTAAAGAATGTTAATGGAAGGAAAGCTATCCCCCAAATATATATATATATATATATATATATATATATATATATATAAGTTTAGATTTATATTATATATATATTGGATAAGTTTAGATTTAGGAAAGACTTGGGTAAATACTGGTTCAGTAACAGGGTTGTTGATTTGTGGAACCAATTGCCGTGTATATATATATATATATATATATATATATATATATATATATATATATATATAATATTATATGTGTCCTCAGAATACCAATCTGCCACAGGAAACACCGACTCCTTTCCCCCCTTTCTTCCTTAAAGGAGTCTATGAGGCCGACCCAACCCACTTAATTATTAAGACAGTCACCCCTGCAAACTTTAGTGAGGTTAGCCCTAGTGTGTGTGTGTGTGTGTGTGTGTGTGTGTGTGTGTGTGTGTGTGTGTGTGTATTAGAATTTGTATATTTTGATTATCATACATAGGTCCACAATTGCCTTAGACAGTGGCCATCTTGCAGGATGTTGAATCATGCATGGCCATGTGATCAGTAACTCACACTGGCAAACCTTGCAAGCATTACGAGGATACTCTCCAGAACATGGGAGTAGATCAAGTATTTACCAAGCCCCGGGTACCTCATACCGGCAAGGTCTTGTTAAAGGGGTCTTATGAGTAGACATACAGTAATACATTGTGCCAGATCATGACCCAGTATCTGTGCATTGAGTGCTCAGAGTTCGAGAGATTCGTCGCCTGGAGCCACCTTGTGTGACAGGGGGGCCCAGCCTGAGCCTGTTAGTCACTGGGTCGTACTGTGTGCTACACGTTTTGGGTTTTGGCTAATTTATGATTTTGTTTAGGATCGTGGCAATCCTTCGCCTCTAGTAAGGATCTACGTTCCTTATTCCTTCCCTCCTCCATTCTAACTTCTTCTCTCTCCTATTGCCGCTATTCTTATCCTCCATCGCCACTAATGCATCTATATCTGTTTTCAATAGCTATCATTCCTCTGATTTCTGCTTATCTTCTGACTGATCTTTCGGGGTCTTTCTGCTAATCTCATTTGTGCACATTTTCCAGTCCTCTTGCCTTCTCTGCAGTCCCATTTCCAGCCCCTTCCATACCCACCCCTCACCCTCCTTCCCCCCTCTCCTCCCCTCCTCCCCCCCCCCCTCACCCTCTTCCAATTTTCTAATCCTCATACAGCTCCGTCTCTGGCTAAACTTGAAAATAAGAAGCCCAATTTCGGTAATTTTATCTTCATTACTTGCGGGTTGTTAATATATACTGTGAAGTTTGCCATCAGGAATGGTCAATGTAAAGGCTGAATTGTCCAGGTGTGGAGTGGATTGGTGTGGGTGGGATGGGGTGTAATGTGCGTGTGTGTGTGTGTGTGTGTGTGTGTGTGTGTGTGTGTGTGTGTGTGTGTGTGTGTGTGTGTGTGTGTGTGTGTGTGTGTGTGTGTGGCTGCACCCACCTCCTCCGGGTCCTGGGGAGTGGGGGGGTGGGGGAGGGGGGAGCTTTACACACACACGAAGAATACAGAATGAATCTTTGTGTGGTACATCATGGCTGCCTTGAACCTCCGACCACCTGACTTTAACACAACACCGCCCCCTCCCCCCCCCCTTCCATGCTCCCTCCCCCCCTTCCATGCTCCCTCCCCCCATCCATGCCCCCTCCCCCTTTATTCTCCTCAACTCTGCAGGGTCACCTGGCTGTCATTAATCAGCTGATGCCTTGTGAGTGGCTCTCTGGAATATATATGAACATCATGTACCTATATGAGTCCCGTCGCATATACACAGGCAACCAAAGCTGGTGGCCATCGTCACCGCGATGGTACGTCTCGTTGCCGGCCAATTTTGCTTGGCAACCTAAAGTGTAAACAATAAACAAATGCAGGCGATGAGTCACAATAACGTGGCTGAAGTAGTTTGAGCAGACCACACACTAGAAGGTGAAGGGACGACGACGTTTCGGTCCGTCCTGGACCACAATCGACTTGAGAATGGTCCAGGACGGACCGAAACGTCGTCGTCCCTTCCACGGCTTCATTCCACAAATTGTCTATACAGTATACCTAGGTCATAAAAGTATTTGTGTGTACGTCTGATACCATACTACTTGTGAAGGAGGAACTGTATATGTTTATCTCTCAGAATGTTCGGTAATATGTTTATTGTTTGTGATGTGTGTCTATGTATGTATTAACACGATGTACTGAACGGGGTGAGAATAGCTTGAGCTACCTCATCCCTTTGTGCGTATTTTACCTCAATAAACTTATTTCAATTTCCACACATCCACGGGTTGGATCAGCTACTGACGCGCTGAAACAAGGCTTGACTTACCCAAATTATATTTTACTCCTTAGCGTTATGTTAATAACGCTAATAAATAAATAAGATGGTATTATCCAACCTACCAGTGATTGCACTCCATCAATACACATGTATCTTAAATGCAGCTCTGGCATCTGGACTATTCCCCACATACTTCAAGAATGCCACAATACGATTAATCCCCAAGCCAGGTAAACCCCCAACCCAAACTGAAAACTACAGGCCAATTTCCCTCCTCGAAGTACCAGGTAAAATATTCGAAAAAATTATCAATCAGAGACTTGTGAAGTACATGGAAGAGGAAGGGAAGTATAACAGCAGGCAGCATGGGTTTAGACACCGCAGAGGGGCCCATACAGCTATAGCTCTGATCTACGAGCATATAGCTAACGCAGTGTCGAAAAAAGATCAGTGTAATATAGTGCTTAGGGACGTCTCGAAAGCCTTCGATAAAGTGTGGCACACAGGCCTAAAATATAAGATATCTGAACTAGGACTTCCTGAGAGATTTACAGCTACTCTCTGCAGCTTTATAGACAATAGAACTGCTAGGCTTAATATCGGCAGCTACTTGGGTGACGTAATAGAACTGAAAAGCGGAGTACCACAAGGAAGCTGCCTCTCCCCCACTCTATTCAACATATATACAGCTGACCTACCCCAACCCCAACATGGAGAATACATCACATACGCTGATGATGTTACCCAAATAATATGCCAACCGGGCCCATCAAAGCCGCTACTAGCCGACAAGACCAAGGCAGCCATTGAACTCATAAACAACTTTGAGAAGCAATGGAAAATTAGCACCAACAAACAAAAGTTCCAAATAATACACATTGCGAAAAGAAACCCTGACCCCATCATCCTTGATAACCAGCCCATCCAATATGCGGAGGTAGGCAGAATACTGGGACTTATGATAAATAGAACAGGGATACAAATTCATGTAAGGGACCGACTAAACAAAGCCAAAGCAGCATTAGGAAAACTGAGAAGATTCCGAAGCCTCAGTACTAACATTCAGATCCACCTATATAAGGCTCTAGTTCGGCCGCATCTAGAATATCCCCCAGTACCACTACACACCATAAAGAAAACTAACATGCAGAAACTGCAAGCAGTACAAAATAAGGCGCTAAGGAGAGCAGCAAAACACCGTCCACCATATGATCAGACAATCCAGGAGCTCCACGAACTCCTGAACATACAGCCACTAAACATCAGACTGCAGCACCAAGCCATCAGGGTATGGAACACCATCGAAATGTTAGAGGACCCAATGTTTGAAAGATTACTCCAAGATGAGACGCCCCGCTCCCACAGCTGGTGGCCCAGGAGCCTCGATTCTCTGGACGAAAACCCCGCCCCACAGTATATAATCCCAAGATGAGTTATATATGTATATATATGAACAGTTCATATATGTGTATGTATGAACAACTCGATAAATAATATGTATGACAACTCGATAAATAATAATAATAAAATAAAGAGCATTAAACAGAATACCGTGTGTGGAAGCATCGGAGTGTCTATATATGAATGCTTCACAGTATTCATCTATGGACATCCATATATGGTGAAACACATGTGAAGAACCTCTCACACACTCACAGCTCCCTGACAAGAGGGAGCCAGCTTAGCTTAGCTGCCAACACCCACACATCGTGTCAGCAAGGCGGACAGCCCGCCTGCTTTCATACCTCTCACTGTATTTCCCACTTCTATACTTCCCTTCACCTATGCCTCTCCTTCCTCTTTACTCCAAAAAAAAAAAAAAAAAAAAAAAAAAAAAAAAAAAAAAAAAAAGCGTTATGTTGCCTTCAGTTGCAGTTTCTAATATAATTTGGTGTTGTATGTGTGTTGTACAAGGCGTTGAGGAGGCAATCTTGTCATCACACGCAATGCTTAAATGTAACTCTTCCAGTCCCCCAAACCCGGCCTCGACTGGTAAGGCTGTTGCTTGGAGCGGCCCGCATGCCTCCACGTACCTATCACAGCCTGGTTGGTCCGGCACCTCCTGTACGAACTGTTCAAATACCTCTTGGACATCTCCACTTGTGTTACGCTGATATTTCTTATATTTGGGAGGTGAATGGACCGAGTGTGTAGTGTGGGGGTGGGGAGTGTGGTGAGGGCGGGGAGTGTGGTGTGGGCGGAATATGGGCTTGGTAGTGTCCAGCCGGTCCTGGCATAGGTCAGGAGAGGCAGCACTTGGGGTCACCCCCCCTGACCCCACCACCCCTGGAGGCTAGCACAAACCTGTTCACCCCTTCCCCCCCCTCTCTCCCCCCTCTCTCTTCCCCCTCCCCCCTGCTCATACTTCAACCATAAAAACGTGTCGCACGTGAGAAGGATCTGAAAACGATGATGTAGGAATAATGACATTAGAAGCATATCGATTACGATATCATCCGGATCAGATAACCCGAACGCTGTTAATGTTACAGAAGGAAGTCCTAAAGACAAATATTATCTTCGTTAACTCCTAATATTTTACAGGACGTTAAACACGGCAAGTAACGAATGGTGTACCTGTGGGGGGCTTCGATGATCGTAGCTTGGCTTCGAGCCAAGCTTCCTTCATGCTTGGGCAACCAGGCTCTTTGTGTTCGCCTCACGTCACAGCAAGACAGAAGAAACTGGGAAGACTTGATCAGTACATATATAATTCTCAAGGATAGACTCCAAGCAAACGTCTCTCGGTCAAGTTATCACGAGTTGATCCTGGCCCTTACCCAGGCCAGGGTTATCTTGAGGTTATCTTGAGATGATTTCGGGGCTTTTTAGTGTCCCCGCGGCCCGGTCTTCGACCAGGCCTCCACCCCCAGGATCGGACCCGGGACCACAGGATCACAAGTCCAGCGTGCTGTCCGCTCGGCCGACCGGCTCCCGAAATATACCCGGAGTTGGTTCTGGAGTTTAATTGCAGAGTTAGTTGAGCCGTAGGCGCTTAATGCTGTAGATCCCGGAACTTTCTCTTGAGTCTCAACTCTACAGGTCCATGCTGCTAGTAATTGTAGTAGAAATATTACCTTAAATATTATTTCCTGCCTATTAAATTTCAATTTTTTTTTTCATTAGGTGGTGATTATTTATCCACTTTTGTTCCTTTGTGAAGGTGACAGTGAGGATGAGGGAGTGTCTTGTGCTGTAGTACTCTGACGTCTCTTGATGTGAAGCCTTGCCATGGATGGATCTTTGTTTACCTTTCTTAACATGTTTGTTCTCACCTCTTGTTTACGGGTGAGTGTGGGTACTTACCTAGTTGTGCTTGCGGAGGTTGAGCTCTGGCTCTTTAGTCCCGCCTCTCAACTGTCAATCAACTAAATCAGCTTGGGGGAGTTCTCCCCCAAGCCGTATATGTTCTCTGTATTCCCTCTATTTCAGCAATCTCTCCTGCTCTGAAGGGGGAAGTGAGTACTGAGCAGTACTCGAGACGGGACAACACAAGTGACTTGAAGAGTACAACCATTGTGATGGGATCCCTGGATTTGAAAGTTTTCGCAATCCATCCTATCATTTTTTCTGGCTGACGCAATATTTGCTTGGTTATGCTCCCTAAACGTTAGGTCGTCAGACATTATTATTCCCAAATCCTTTACATGTTGTTTTCCTACTATGGGCTGATTTGATTGTGTTTTGTACCCTGTATTATGTTTAAGGTCCTCATTTTTACCGTACCTGAGTACCTGGAATTTATCACTGTTAAACATCATGTTATTTTCTGCTATCCAGTCGAAAACTTTATTAACATCTGCTTGTAGTTTTTCAATGTCTTCAGCAGAGGTAATTTTCATGCTGATTTTTATGTTATCTGCAAAGGATGATACGAAACTGTGACTTGTATTTTTGTCTATATCTGATATGAGAATCGGGAAAAGCAGTGGTACAAGGACTGTACCTTGAGGTACAGAGCTTTTAACTGTGCTTGGACTCGATTTTACATGGGTTGAGTGTTACTCTTTGTGTTCAGTTCGACAGGAAATCGAGTATCCCGCATCCTACTTTACCAGTTATTCCCATTGACCTCATTTTGTGCGCTATCACTCCATGGTCACATTTGTCGAATGCCTTTGTGAAATCCGTGTATACCACACCTGTATTCTGTTTTTCTTCTAATGCCTCAGTAATTTTGTCGTAATCACTCTTTCTCTCTCTCTCTCTCTCTCTCTCTCTCTCTCTCTCTCTCTCTCTCTCTCTCTCTCTCTCTCTCTCTCTCTCTCTCTCTCTCTCTCTCTCTCTCTCCCCCCCCCCTCCCCCTCTTCTTCCTTCCCCCCCCCTTCTCCCCTCCCTCCCAACCCTCCTACAACCCCCCTTCCCCCACACCCCCTCCACAATACATCGTAACTCAGCCCTACGGTAACACCAACCTCGTGGTATCAGGTTCACTTTTCTCTCGCCCTCCTCAGTTCTCGGTATATAAAAAAAAAATAACAGGTTTCTGGGAAGTTCCACTTTTTTGTTTCCAGCTGATTCCCGGAACATTTGTTTCTCTCGTTTAAAGTTATTTCCTGTTATCGACACTCCACGTCGGAGCAAAACACAGCATTGTTGCGTCACCGCGTCACCCGTTGAACACGGGTGACGCGGATTAGAGCCACGTGGATAAAAGTTAAGACCGTGACGTGGATATCGACCGTTACGTTTGAATGTGAAGTAATAGGCGGGATGTAACGGCCTTGACCAAGACGGCTGAGTTAGTTGTTGTTGTTATAGATTCAGCTACTCGGAACAGGTTCCAAGTAGCACGGGCTATGGTGAGCCCGTAACTTACCTGGCACAGGAGCGGAGCAAGTAGCACGGGCTATGGTGAGCCTGTAACTTACCTGGCACAGGAGCGGGGCATGTAGCACGGGGCTATGGTGAGCCCGTAGTGGACTTACCTGGCACAGGAGCGGGGCATGTAGCACGGGGCTATGGTGAGCCTGTAACTTACCTGGCACAGGAGCGGGGCATGTAGCACGGGCTATGGTGAGCCCGTAGTGGACTTACCTGGCACAGGAGCGGGGCATGTAGCACGGGGCTATGGTGAGCCCGTAGTGGACTTACCTGGCACAGGAGCGGGGCATGTAGCACGGGGCTATGGTGAGCCTGTAACTTACCTGGCACAGGAGCGGGGCATGTAGCACGGGCTATGGTGAGCTCGGAGTGGACTTACCCGGCACAGGAGTGGTGCCGTCTCTCTGTCGCTGCTGAGTTATGTGTTATGTTTTGAGTCTATACGGTGACAGTGTCACTGTTCTCACTGTTCTTCACGTGTGTGTGTTATACTTACATGGTTGGGGGCGGGTGGGGGGGGGAGAGGTGTTATTAGGGATGAACGAGGTCGTTGGTTACCTCTGCCAGTTAGGTGGGGGAGGGTGAGGGTGGGGGTGGGGGGGGGATGATGAGTGATGTGTAAGGCGGTTATGGCCACTGATGAGGGTCATCCTGTGGCGGCCGTGACGTCACTCCCGTCCCTCATACCCGTCACTCATACCCGCTGGGCATTTGTACTTTGATATACTTGAATGCCCGTTTAGTGCCCAACCGCTTACCTGAGGTAGGATAGACAATCTTGAGATGATTTCGAGGCTTTCAGTGTCCCCGCGGCCCGGTCCTCGACCAGGCCTCCACCCCCAGGAAGCAGCCCGTGACAGCTGACTAACACCCAGGTACCTATTTTTACTGCTAGGTAACAGGGACATAGGGTGAAAGAAAGGGTTAGTCTGGTGCTCATCTCCCAGCTGTCTGACAGCTGAGTGGACAGCGCTTTGGATTCGTAGTCCTCAGGTTCCGGGTTCGATCCCCGGTGGAGGCGGAAACAAATGGGCAGATTTTCTTTCACCCTGAGGCTCCTGTTGCCTAGCAGTAAATAGGTACCTGGGACTTAGACAGCTGCTACGGGCTGCTTCATGGGGGTATGTGTAACAAAATGAAGGCCTGGTCGAGGACCGGGCCGCAGGGATGCTAAACCCCGAAATCATCAATCTAACCATCAATCAATTAACCAGCGCATGGTAGTTGGAGGCAGACAGTCCTGCTTGCCTGAAAGTTTTGATCACACTAACTATAGTGAGCCACGGTGGTGGTGGTGATCGCCAACCACCCTATCCTACGCGCTCTCACCATCACTAATTCTGTCTTTGACAGTGTAAGCCTCGAGGTCGACAAGTTGATTGACTGATGAAGATTAAGCCACCCAAAAGGTGGCACGGGCATGAATAACCCGTAAGTGGTGGCCCTTTTGAGCCATTACCAGTATCAATAGATGATACTGGAGATCTGTGGAGGTGCGACTGCACCCTGCGTGACGGGAGATGTCTCCTGTTTTTCTTCTAATGCCTCAGTGATTTTGTCGTAATCACTCACTCTCTCTCTCTCTCTCTCTCTCTCTCTCTCTCTCTCTCTCTCTCTCTCTCTCTCTCTCTCTCTCTCTCTCTCTCTCTCTCTCTCTCTCTCTTTCTTTCTCTCTCTCTCTCTCTCTCTCTCTCTTTCTCTCTCTCTCTCTCTCTCTCTCTCTCTCTCTCTCTCTCTCTCTCTCTCTCTCTCTCTCTCTCTCTCTCTCTCTCTCTCTCTCTCTCTCTCTCTCTCTCTCTCTCTAAAAGCCTCTAGTTAAGAGGCTTTTAGCACAGGTGATTTGCTTCCTGTATTGTGCATTAGGGAGAGTTATTCTTCTCCTTCCTCCCCTTCCGTATCGGCACTCGTCATATGCTGGCCAGTAAGGCTGGCCAGCCCCGCGCCCTCACCCACTCGATATCCGGTCTACCAGAGTGGCGGGCCCAAATATCGTTATCGTAATGTGATTCTGTAAGGCTTGTGCTGGCCATACTAAATCCCTCAGCTCCTGAGAGACTGCCGGAACAACCGTGGACATCTTCAAGAGAAAACTGGACTGTTTTCTACGAAAAGTTCCGGATCAGCCGGGCTGTGGTGAGTATGTGGGCCTGCGGGCCGCTCCAAGCAACAGCCTGGTGGACCAAACTCTCACAAGTCGAGCCTGGCCTCGGGCCGGGCTTGGGGAGTAGAAGAACTCCCAGAACCCCATCAACCAGACTCTGGTGGCGGCGGTGGAGCATGGCCAGAAAGTTTCTCATCATCATTCCACCTGTTAAAGGAAGCCGGTGGCTGAGTGGACAAAACGCTGTACGCGTGATCCTGTGGTCCCAGGTTCAATCCCGGGCGCTCGCGAGAAACAATGGGCAGAGTTTCTTTCACCCCTGATGCCCCTGTTACCTAGCAGTAAATAGGTACCTGGGTGTTAGTCAGCTGTCACGGGCTGCTTCCTGGGGGTGGAGGCCTGGTCGAGAACCGGGCCGTGGGGACACTAAAGCCCCAAAATCATCTCAAGATCTCAAGATAAATCCCACATAATGACATCAGTTAAGCTACAAACAGAGATGCTAGCCATTCAAAAGGCTTTGGAACATGCTCTTACTGAACACCGACAACATGTTATCATACATACAGATTCGAGAACCGGTATTGAAACCTTGCAACAAGAACACATATGTGATAACATACATCTGATCTCAAGTGTCATATCATTAATGCAAACACTCAAACGAGTAAGTAAGACGGGTACTTATCATTGGGTGCCAAGTCATGTGGGAATAATAGGAAATGACATTGCAGACGAAGCTGCAAAACTTGCAACTAAGAGAAGAAATGTAGACATTTACATACCACAGAGTCTATCACAGATTAAGAAAGTAATTAGAAACAGAGCAATGCAGATGATGTACAGTGACCACAACACAGCAGTTGCAACATCAGGATCTGCGGATTGGTACAAGAATTCAACCAACTACGAACCACTTAGTTTGATGAAAGGGAGCAGACGAGCAACAGAAGTACACTTACATCGCATCAGGCTTGGATACCCATGTGCATGGGAAATAGGCCTACAGGTTCCGGAAGATGAGAGGAAATGTCAGCACTGTGGAGAAATGCCCGACAGACCACTGGAACATTATCTAACACAGTGCACAGTTTCAAACCCATTAGGATTTCAACTTAGATTCAACAGAGCAGAAGAAGTTGTTAAACACATGGGGGCAAAATCTTACTGAAGCGACCATACGAGTCATAAATACTCATACTCCGCCCAAGTAAAACAGAAACAAGCAAGACTTAGTGGGCCAGCCAGAGGCTTAGGGCCCGCCCAGTGGGCCAGCCAGAGGCTTAGGGCCCGCCCAGTGGGCCAGCCAGAGGCTTAGGGCCCGCCCAGTGGGCCAGCCAGAGGCTTAGGGCCCGCGCAGTGGGCCAGCCAGAGGCTTAGGGCCCGCCCAGTGGGCCAGCCAGAGGCTTAGGGCCCGCCCAGTGGGCCAGCCAGAGGCTTAGGGCCCGCGCAGGAATATCCCTGCAAAAAAAAAAATCAGTTAAGCGAGAGGATATATTGGGGGGCAGCGGTCTGATATACCAGGCTTGATATACTCATCCTCCATCCGTCTGAAGAGGGATGGAGGATGGCATATTGGATATTGGATGACATACTGTCGTGGAGGCCACGGGAATAGGATACCGATCTTGCGAGAGGGTAAGGGGGACTATTTAGCGTCTAAGATAAGAGCAAACCGGTATTAAGAGGCTCACCTGCTGGATAGGGGATGGTTGAGTGAGCAGGTAGCCGAGACCAATTAGCAGGGCACACCTCGGTCGCACCAGGGCTACCGGCGGGAGACCACGAGGATGAGTGCTCATGGGCAAGCCATCTGTGTCAACCCATCCCACGCATGGTCTTGCTGGGGATAGATGGCCATGTTGGCATGTCCTCCACGTCCAGGGGAGGGAGGAGAGAGGGAGGGAGAGAGAGAGAGAGAGAGAGAGAGAGAGAGAGAGAGAGAGAGAGAGAGAGAGAGAGAGAGAGAGAGAGAGAGAGAGAGAGAGAGGGAGGGAGGGAGCGAGAGAGAGAGAGGGAAGGAGGATGGGACACGAAAGTTGGGTGGCTTTTTGTGTGTACAGTATAAACTGATTGTGTTGTTGTTATAGATTCAGCTACTCGGAACAAGTTCCAAGTAGCACGGACTATGGTGAGCCCGTAGTGGACTTACCTGGCACAGGAGCGGTGGAAGTAGCACGGGGCTATGGTGAGCCCGTAGTGGACTTACCCGCCACAGGAGCGGGGCAAGTAGCACGGGGCATGGTGAGCCCGTAGTGGACTTACCTGGCACATGAGCGGAGCAAGTAGCACGGGCTATGGTGAGCCCGTAATGGACTTACCTGGCACAGGAGCTGGGCAAGTAGCACGGGGCTATGGTGAGCCCGTAGTGGACTTACCTGGCACAGGAGCGGAGCAAGTAGCACGGGCTATGGTGAGCCCGTAATGGACTTACCTGGCACAGGAGCTGGGCAAGTAGCACGGGGCTATGGTGAGCCCGTAGTGGACTTACCTGGCACAGGAGCGGAGCAAGTAGCACGGGCTATGGTGAGCCCGTAGTGGACTTACCTGGCACAGGAGCGGAGCAAGTAGCACGGGCTATGGTGAGCCCGTAGTGGACTTACCTGGCACAGGAGCGGGGCAAGCAGCACGGGGCTATGGTGAGCCCGTAGTGGACTTACCCGGCACAGGAGCGGTGGTATACACTGAATAATATGAAGAATTTTTAGAAGACGTCCCGAGAGGATGCGGAGCAGTTTACTATGGTGAAGGGCACTTGGTAGTCAGAAAGGTAAGGGGGGGGGGGGGGGGTGGGGACTTCTAAAGATGTACGTTCAGTTATCTCCGGCGGACGTGACGTGGCAAGTGGCCGTCATGCGCGTAGTGGAAGGTGACTGTCGGACGTGACAGGACTTGATGCTCGTCTCAATATTCCTCTAGCTGGTTATGTAAGGGTGGTGTGTGCTGTATTACTGAAGGTAAAATGTTGTTTTTTATTCCGTGTGGGAGTCGTGGCTGCGCACATTGATGCGCGTCGAGTGATGGCAACAGATCTACACTTGTATACAAATGATCTTCATCTATCCCACTTTTTTTATATTTTAATAGTTCTTACAGTTTGGTTTGAGGTTGTGTGTCGCTCAGAGTTATTTGTTTTGACACAAGATTGACAATGCAATTTGGGCGTCATCTTTAAAGTAACTTCAGTAGCACAGGAAGAAAGAAATGACTATATTAGCTGTATAGAAACAGAAATCACAATTGCGTGATGTGTTGTGAAAAATTGTGAAAAAATCACAATTTTTACCATGTAGCTCAGGCGATTAAGACAGCGTCTGGGATGCTCTCGGACGCAGGTTCGAATCCTCGTCACGGCCCTTGTGGATTTGTTCATTAGCTGTATATAATTTCGGTCTAAGAGGTGGACGTGGTGGCTATCACCGAGCTTATATAAACGACGCCGGCATTATTAACACACAACTTGGAGACGTTGAGAGGCGTACTCTGAGTGTATATATTGTGGAGTGTCAGGAGGTCCCAGTGCCTTAATTTAAACGACGGCTTACATGGCATTGGGAATTAAACCAACATTTGCAGTCATGGTCGTAAGAAAGTGAATGCTGATGATGTACCGTATACCTAATGTCTTCACCCTTCCCTGCATTTAGATTGGCAACGGTCTCCAACTTGCCGCTCCTGGCCGCCCTCCTGCATCACTAAGTCCTACTCTAACCACGCGAATTAATTTGTCTCGTGTGTAGACTCCATTGAGCGCTGGTTTGAATATGAGATTGTATCGCTTAGCTTCGTGGTATGTCGAGGCAAATGCCAGGTGAAGGAATACACCTGGAAGTTCAGTTCTTAAAACTGGTTGAGTTGTTAGTAATGTTGTGATGGAATGTTGTATTATGCGTTTGCTTTTTATTGATTATGGGGGAAGGTGGATACGTGTCTAGTTAAGAGTCTTTTAGCACAGGTGATTTGCTTCCTGTATTGTGCAGGAGAAAGAGTTATTCTTCTCCTTCCTCCCCTTCCCTATCCTACAATCCCCTCCTCCCTCTCCTTCCTCCCTCCCTCCCCCCACTCTCCCCACAGTCTCCCCCACCCTTCCCCCATACCACCCCCTGCCCCCCTAAAGCGCTGTGCCACCTGGCTAAACTCTCACCACACTACTGCTCAGGGCGGGCCTGCTGTGTCATGTACCAAAGCTGAGGTGTCAGAGGCGTCAATATTGGACAGTAATTGAAGTGGGTGCGCATCACTCGACCATAATGGGGTGTACCTGGTGTGTACCTGGGGTGTACCTGCGGTGTACCTGCGACTGGTGTTTGTTCCACCTGTGACAGCTTTGGTACCCCTGGAACGTCAGCTGTGGGTTCCAGACACAACCGTCGACCACAACCTCAGAAGCACCTTTGTTGTCTCGAAGTCAGTGATTAAATGATTTGGGTTTACCATCGATAGGGCTGATAGATACTCTTTGCCTTATCACATGTCTTGTTTACCGTATAAACAAGACGGGTGTGTAATGTGAAAATAAGAAAGGTGATTTCTAGCGTAAAGGAAGAAGAAGAAGAGGGGCGGACACCTTTGTCAATACGTCGACTCAGACGTATTGACAAAGGTGTAATCTGGTGTGAACAACACCCACTCATAGACACGAAGACTCCACGTGACGCCTGGCATCATGACAACACCCATGTCCTCTCATTTGTAGACTGCTCACGTGTTGGGATACGAGGACAAGGTGGGTGTGCTCTGATACGAAGATTGGACATATGCGCTACATGGAAGATACAAACACATTGTGGTTTTTTCGTCAGGAAAAAAAAACATATATTTGAATGGCAAGAAGACAGGTACCGTCCTTACTGTGGGCGAGACGCGTGTCCTCGGCTAAAAATATCTCCCAGCAAACCGCCTCATAATTGGTATGTGAGAGCTCTGTTGCTGCCTGTGTGTGTGTGTGTGTGTGTGTGTGTGTGTGTGTGTGTGTGTGTGTGTGTGTGTGTGTGTGTGTGTGTGTGTGTACTCACCTAATTGTGCTTGCGGGGGGGTTGAGCTCTGGCTCTTTGGTCCCGCCTCTCAACCGTCAATCAACTGGTGTACAGATTCCTGAGCCTATTGGGCTCTATCATAACTACACTTGAAACTGTGTATGGAGTCAGCCTCCACCACATCACTGCCTAAAGCATTCCACCTGTTAACTACTCTGACACTGAAAAATTTCTTTCTAACGTCCCTGTGGCTCATTTGGGTACTCAGTCTCCACCTGTGTCCCCTTGTGTGCGCGCGTGTGTGTGCGTGCGTGCATGCGACTCTGGTTCTTGGCGAGTGTTATGATGCCTCACAGGTTCTTTTCCTTTCCTTTTCCATGGTGTAGCTTACCCTTCAGTTGCCAGTATTTAATAGGTCTTCTTGAAAATTTCCAAATAAGCATTACTTTGCATGTGTCCCTGCTTGAACTCGAGCAGCCATGTTTCCGACCCGTCATTGGGGCTTTTCCAGGTCATCCTAATTCTTTTCACAATCTTCGTGTGTTCTGACATTTGTTACGCAGGCATCTATTTTCACATTTAGGCCATTTACATGCCTGTATTCCAGGGATATAGCAGGAATATACCAGGGATATAGCAGGGATATAGCAGGGATATAGCAGGGATATAGCAGGGATATACCAGGGATATGCCAGGGATATAGCAGGGATATACCAGGGATATGCCAGGGATATAGCAGGGATATAGACCTTAGCATTGACCTTTGAGGCACTCCACTTGTGACCTCTCACACTAATGTCTCTCATCTTAACCCCATGTTTTCTGTACGAGATTTGCTTTCAAATTTACATTTGATTCCTTTGGCAGGAATGAATGTGGGCTTCAGCCCACTTGTATTATGGGGTAACATACCATTTTACCCTTCCCCTATATTGTGGATCACTCCCTCGTGTCCCCCTTACCCCAATATTTGAGATTTCATTACCCTTTAGTTTATCCATTTTTAACCGTCCCCCCCCCTTTCTCTTTCTTTCCATTTCACTCACTTTGCACACATCAATTTACTTCCCTTTCTTGCTCTTCCTGCATTATTATCTTCTGCCCTTTGCCCCCCTTTTCTTTTTTCATCGCACCGTATAGGCCCCTTGCTTTTTCTCCATGCTCTTTATACCCCTCTGGGCCCTTGTGCACAGGGGCGCCCTTCCTTCATCAGCAGTTTCACCGCCGCCGTGCCCTCGACTTGCTTCCCAGAGTCCTCGAAGGCTGTGCTTCCTGACCTGCGTCTCCAAGTAGCCCTCAGTCTTGTCTCTGAAGTATTCTAGGGTTACGGTGCAGCGGAAGCTGTGGCCTGGATTTCTAAGCAGCTCCGAGACGTCTCTAAGTAGTTCCAAGTAGCCGGCATCAAGTGTTGCTTCTTTGAGTATTTCTTATGCCCGTCTTCAATCAATTCTCGGCTGCCCCTCTAAAGTTACGACCAGTCAGTGTTTCTCAAAGTTCCTGTTATGTATATTTTTATTAGATTTTATCTTCTTGTCGTCATTTGTCATATTTGGTAATAAGGGGGTACCCGCCTCTCAACTGTCAATCAACAGGTGTACAGGTTCCCGAGCCTACTGGGCTCTATCATATCTACATTTGAAACTGTGTATGGAGTCAGCCTCCACCACATCACTGCCTAATGCATTCCATCTGTTAACTACTCTGACACTGAAAAAGTTCTTTCTAACGTCCCTGTGGCTCATGTGGATACTCAGTTTCCACCTGTGTCCCCTTGTTCGCGTACCACCCGTGTTAAACACTTTATCTTGGAGTGTGTGTGAGTAAATCATGAAGAATTTAACACGTGATGAGCAATGTGACAGTGTCAGACCACGAAGGAAGGATTAAGATAGGAATTCCCTTAATTACTTTCGTATTTTATAATACATCTTCAGAAGGATGAATTTACAGATTGATTGACATAAAGATTAAGCCACCCCAAAAGGTGGCACGGGCATGAATAGCCCATAATGGATTTACAGATTGATTGATTGATGAAGATTAAGCCACCCAAGAGGTGGCACGGGCATGAATAGCCCGTAAGTGGTGGCCCTTTGGTGCCATTACCAGTATCAAAAGATGATACTGGAGATCTGTGGAGGCGCAACTGCACCCTGCGTGACGGGAGATGTCTCCCGGACCAAGTGTGGCATTGAGGGGATTTACAGTTCAGTGGTGTGGATATATAGGGAGGAAAGAGGTGAGGTGAGGTACAATGTCTTTAAAGAGATAATGGGATATTAATAAGACATTAGTGATATAAATGTGTATTTATACATTATAGTTTTCTATAATGTATAGAAAAGTTTCTATACATTATAGAAAAGTTTCTATACATTATAGAAAAGTTTCTATACATTATAGAAAAGTTTCTATACATTATAGAAAAGTTTCTGCTGGTAATGGCCAGTTTCTGTTGGTAGTGGTCAGTTTCTGTTGGTAATGGTCAGTTTCTGTTGGTAGTGGTCAGTTTCTGTTGGTAATGGTCAGTTTCTGTTGGTAGTGGTCAGTTTCTGTTGGTAATGGTCAGTTTCTGTTGGTAGTGGTCAGTTTCTGTTGGTAATGGTCAGTTTCTGTTGGTAGTGGTCAGTTTCTGTTGGTAATGGTCAGTTTCTGTTGGTAATGGTCAGTTTCTGTTGGTAGTGGTCAGTTTCTGTTGGTAATGGTCAGTTTCTGCTGGTAATGGCCAGTTTCTGTTGGTAGTGGTCAGTTTCTGTTGGTAATGGTCAGTTTCTGTTGGTAGTGGTCAGTTTCTGTTGGTAATGGTCAGTTTCTGTTGGTAATGGTCAGTTTCTGTTGGTAGTGGTCAGTTTCTGTTGGTAATGGTCAGTTTCTGTTGGTAGTGGTCAGTTTCTGCTGGTAATGGCCAGTTTCTGTTGGTAGTGGTCAGTTTCTGTTGGTAGTGGTCAGTTTCTGTTGGTAGTGGTCAGTTTCTGTTGGTAATGGTCAGTTTCTGTTGGTAGTGGTCAGTTTCTGTTGGTAGTGGTCAGTTTCTGTTGGTAATGGTCAGTTTCTGTTGGTAATGGTCAGTTTCTGTTGGTAGTGGTCAGTTTCTGTTGGTAGTGGTCAGTTTCTGTTGGTAGTGGTCAGTTTCTGTTGGTAGTGGTCAGTTTCTGTTGGTAGTGTCCAGTTTCTGTTGGTAGTGGTCAGTTTCTGTTGGTAATGGTCAGTTTCTGTTGGTAGTGGTCAGTTTCTGTTGGTAGTGGTCAGTTTCTGTTGGTAGTGGTCAGTTTCTGTTGGTAATGGTCAGTTTCTGTTGGTAATGGTCAGTTTCTGTTGGTAGTGGTCAGTTTCTGTTGGTAGTGGCCAGTTTCTGTTGGTAGTGGCCAGTTTCTGTTGGTAGTGGTCAGTTTCTGTTGGTAATGGCCAGTTTCTGTTGGTAGTGGTCAGTTTCTGTTGGTAGTGGCCAGTTTCTGTTGGTAATGGCCAGTTTCTGTTGGTAGTGGTCAGTTTCTGTTGGTAATGGCCAGGTTCCTTTGCTGTACTTGTTCAATCAGACTATGAAACCAACGAGGGACTGGGAGATGCAAGAACCAATTATGGGTCTGACCAAGCCGTCAACTAGGAGGCCTCACCAGAGACCACTGCGCGGTGATTCTCAAAGAGGTGAGGGCGTGGTCTAAGGTATTCTAGCCCAGGATTCATCAACGCGTCCACTTACGAAATCTTTACATCTTTCCATAATCATGACGGCTTAGTTTGCATTTATGAAACTGTTTACAAGTTTCAAAACTTCACAACCCAATGTTACGAAATCTTTACATTTCCTTAATCATGACGGCTTAGTTTGCATTTATGAAACAGTTTACAAGTTTCAAAACTTCACAACCCAATGTTATTGTTGTTATAGACAACCTCGTAGCTTTTCGGAGTTCATAGGTTGTTCAGTAAATATAAACTAATGCTCCATGATTGAGAAAAGATGTACAGGTTTCGAAACTGGACACGTTAATGCTTGACGAATGTCTCTGGCTGGGACTCACTACGGGCAGTAGCTAATATCAGGGCAGGCAGTCAGGACGCCTGACAGCTGGGTGGACAGCGCTTCGGATTCGTAGTCCGGAGGTTCCGGGTTCAATCCCCGGTGGAGGCGGAGACAAATGGGCAAAATGTTTCTTTCGCCCTGATGCCCCTGTTACCAAGCAGTAAATAGGTACCTGGGAGTTAGACAGCTGTCACGGGCTGCTTCCTGGGGGTGGAGGCCTGGTCGAGGACCGGGCCGCGGGGACACTAAGCCCCGAAATCATCTCAAGATAACCTCAAGACAATTTCTTAACTTAGTTTTTTATGGTTGTCCAAGTAATACCACTTTATTATAGTGCTTCATGGATCTCATCCGAATTCGGGAAGCAGTTACCCTGGAAACACAAACCGAAACTGTCTCGATTTTCCGCTTGTTACAACTTGTAATAAAGTTGTTACATCTTGGCTTAACGTGTTTATGACGTATTAGAACGTTGTTACAACTTGCTATATTGGTTGTTATAACTGGTTAGGAGGTGTTAAAACTTGTTCGAACGTCGTACCAACGTCGTAGTTTCGGTGTGTTGTTTGGCGGGTTGTAGGTAGGAGTTAAAACTTCCCAAAACAACGTGAAAACTAATATAGTTTTGCTGGTCGCGAACCCTGAACACTGGATGGTTCTGGAGCCGGGTCACCGAGGAGCTCAGAGCCAGTATCGTTGGAGCAGTTCCTTAAATTGCATCAAAAGGCGACGACGGTATGACTTTACTCCCTCATTATCCATTGTAATTGTCATGCACGGAGTGTGTGGTGGGTTGTGCCGTGTGGTACATCATGCCTGCCGTGGAGGGCTCGGGTCGCTCCCTGGGGAGGGAGGCTGCCAGACAAGTGTACCACGCTCCTCCAATACCAATGTGAACTACGTGTGTTACCTAGTGCACCAGAGGGAGGGAGAGAGAGAGAGAGAGAGAGAGAGAGAGAGAGAGAGAGAGAGAGAGAGAGAGAGAGAGAGAGAGAGAGAGAGAGAGAGAGGCAGGGAGAGGCAGGGAGAGGGAGCTTCTTTCTTTGGGACGAATACTAAACTGAAGACTCCAGTCGGTGGTCGAGTGTTGTGAGACACACACTGATGTAACGATTTACCCATGTGTGGGCATGAATCATGGTTCCTGGCCGCATATATACTGGCTACATTTAATGGGTAATGACGGTGGCAGTGGTGTGTTACGGAGGGGGGTATGCTGTCTCTCGGGCGAGTAAGTAGTGGGTCGAATCTCACCGGGAATAGGAAGTGATCTCGGGGTGTCGAAAGAATGGCAGGAATCTTGAGCGTGTTGTCAGGTGAAGCAGGACTCCTTGTGGAGGATCTTGGTTGGGGTGGGAGGACGGTGTCTTCTGGCGCGGGTGTCCTGGGGTCACACACGGGAGACATCTCCCGTCACGCAGGGTGCAGTTGCGCCTCCACAGATCTCCAGTATCAGCTCTTGATACTGGTAATGGCTCAAAAGGGCCACCACTTATGGGATATTCATGCCCGTGCCACCTTTTGGGTGGCTTAATCTTCTCTCTCTCTGGGGTCACCACCTTTCTTGGCCGGCATCTTGGTGACGTCGCGAGTCCTCTCTTCCGTCAACTGCTGTGTTCTTCCTGGTAGTTCTGTTGTGTTTACTGCGATTGCTAGCCAGTTCTCCTTTGTGTATGATGTAAATACGGTTGCAGTTATTTTCTGGATTGATTGATTTGATTTGATTTTTACAACGAATTCTGATTAATTTCTTGGGAACCCCCCCCCCTTTTTTTAAACCCACGTCAGGCTTAAACTCTTTTTGCCTCGTCATAAAACAAAGTTGTACATTAAACTGGGCAGTTGGGGTCATTTTGGGAAGAAAAGATAAGTTTTTGTCCTATTTTTAAAGTTTTTATCTCAGTGCTTTCACAACAATCCCCCATTTAAAATCCCACTTTTTTGTGGGATTTTAAATGGGATATGGGTTGAGTGGATTGTGTTCTTAGGGTTACCGAAGAACATTTTTTTTTTTACCGTGTTTTGAAACGCGCGTTTTCTTGCTAAAAGATAGGAGACAGACTAAGAGCATTCCAGTCTCTAGGAATAAACGCTGTTGTCGTGTTGGTTCACAGAACCTTTGTCCGCTTGATTGATTCTTCCTGCTGGGTAGTTTAGCCAAGATTGAATGAACATTGCCGGTATTGGGCCACAATAATCTCATTCTTACATCATATTTTTTTTAATTTTTACTTTATCATTTTAATCAAAATGTAATGGTCGGAAGGAGTTTTATGATGCGGCACAATGTTGTAGAGGATTGTCAGAGGGTTGGTATCCCATGTATTGTCTCACCCGACCCTCTTCTTGAGGTTATATCTTGAGATGATTTCGGGGCTTAGTGTCCCCGCGGCCCGGTCCTCGACCAGGCCTCCACCACCAGGAAGCAGCCCGTGACAGCTGACTAACACCCAGGTACCTATTTACTGCTAGGTAACAGGGGCATAGGGTGAAAGAAACTCTGCCCATTGTTTCTCGCCGTATGGTGTGGTGGAGGTGAAGGCAGGAGGTTGTCCTGCCCAGTATAGCCTTGGAGAGTGGACCTTGTAGGTGTGGCGGCGATGGTAGTGCCAAACTGGGACCATATATGGCCCGGCGCCCACACCACGTCCCCTGGGACCACCCCTCGCCCTCCTCTACTGCCATGGTCCTGGTGGTGCCCCGGCAGGTGACCCTGGTGCCAGCTGGTAGGTGACCCTGGTGCCCCGGCTGTAACCAAAGCCGTCAAAGATTGAGGAAAGATGTACACGTTCGTAAGTACTTGCGTAACTGCTTCGTGAATCTGGCTCCCGCTGTTCAGCAGTGCTTTACCTGAAGTTTAGAGGTCAACGGCTTCCAATGTGTTTCTTCAGACAGCCGGGCGTACCCAGCATGTGCCCAGCAAGCCAACAACCAACCCCAGGTGCCCAGCAAGTGCCCAGCAAGCCAACAACCAACCCCAGGTGCCCAGCAAGTGCCCAGCAAGCCAACAACCAACTCCAGGTGCCCAGCAGGTGCCCAGCAGGTGCCCAGCAAGTGCCCAGCAGGCCAACATAACATTCACAACCCTAATGATCCGGCATTTACTATAGCAACTTTACGAGCACTCCCTTGAAGACTTCTAGGCCTACCTGTTTTCAAGCAACTCTCCTCACTTAATTCCTGGTAGAAAGGACATGCGGGCCACGGGTATGTGGGTCTGCGGGCCGCTCCAAGCAACAGCCTGGTGGACCAAACTCTCACAAGTCAAGCCTGGCCTCGGGCCGGGCTTGGGGAGTATAGAAGAACTCCCAGAACCCCATCAACCAGGTATCAACCAGGACAGAGTCGTTAATCTTTGTTCTTCACACATTGATTTTACCTTGTAATGGTAGCACCTCTATTTTTAATTGAATTTATTCTCTCATACCGAGGTTCTCAGTCCAGTAATTTATTGTTTATTGTGCAACTTAGGAAGTTGACCTTAAAGATGTCCCCTATATAGTTTATGTGCTCATATATAGTTTACATGCTCATTCTGCAGTGCCACGAGTACTGTGAGGAGGTGCCAATAGTCCAGGCACTGTACTGTGTCATCCACTTACTACCATTAAGTAGAACGTGATAACTCGATTTTTTTATACCGTGCATCCATAATATCCGGACTATTGAAGAACACACTTTATAACAATATCGCCGGGTAGTGTTCTTTGTATAACTCTTCCCCCTTTCCCCTAATAAAAGAATCAAGTTCAAGAATCAATCCTGCTCACCAAGATAAACACTTGAGGCAGAGTGTATTGGGTGAACTATAAATAAGCCGTATTTAAATATGTTAATGTTGTCTGGAATGAGTGAGTGCGTAAGACAGATCATGCACCGTCGAGGTGTGGCGGGACCTGCGAGGCTCAGCAAACATACATTTCTTCAAACACGTAATTTGCATTTGCAATTTATTCTTAAGCATTGAGCCTCAATGGTATTGTAATGTGTGTGTGGGTGTTTGCGCTCGTGCCTTTGAAATTTACTTACCTATTGCCTATATATATATATATATATATATATATATATATATATATATATATATATATATATATATATATATATATATATATATATATATATGCAATTGACGATCACAAAACACTGATCATTTTATGCGGAAAATCCACAGAGAAATATGAAATGAGGTGAACGTTTCGGCTTTGTTAAAGCCTTTGTCAACACCAGACTGACTCAGACCGGGAGCATCCCAGACATCAGTCAGTCTGGTGTTGACAAAGGCTTTAACAAAGCCGAAACGTTCACCTCATTTCATATTTCTCTGTGGATTTTCCGCATATATATATATATATATATATATATACACACACACACACACACACACTTTATTTCTTTATATCATTATCTAACCTATGATTACTAGTGTGAATACATTAGCATCCAGAATTTTCTCATAATTTGACTACTGTTTCTGCAATAGTAACTGTGAAGCAGGACCCATCCATCTCATGGTCTATCGGCCAACTCTGACGTAGGTGAAGGTCTGCAAAAATACGTGTTCATTGTTATATTTGTTAATTATAGTAACGTTATGTTACCTAGCAGTAAATTAGGTACCTGGGTGTTAGTCAGCTGTCACGGGCTGCTTCCTGGGGGTGGAGGACTGGTCGAGGACCGGGCCGCGGGGACACTAAAAAGCCCCGAAATCATCTCAAGATAACCTCAAGATAACGTGATCATTATATTACCGTGTTTATTACAGTGTCTTCACAATACACTATAGCTCTCTAAAAGCCTTTCGTTTGTTACACACAGAAATCACAATAGTGTGATGCATCAAATGAACAAATCCACAAGGGCCGTGCCGAGGATTCGAACCTGCGTCCGGGAGCATCCCAGACGCTGGGATGCTCTTCTGTGTGTAATGAAATAAGGGCGAAGAGGGAGAACGGCCTATTGACATAGCTCGAGTGCAGGGGGGAGTTGTGTAAAACCCTGGTTTGTGTCTCGGAGAGGCTGCTGGATCTAGTTCGTTCAGTACAACTTCGGTTTCAATTCTTTTGACCATGTAGTAGCTCAGTCGATTAAGGCAGCGTCTGGGATGTTCCCGGACGCAGGTTCGAATCCTCGGCACGTGAATCAATCTTACACGCATCTAGGAGACACTTCCACATGTCTGCTGCATTCCATCACGCACTGCGTCACTAAGATCAAATTTGATTTCCTGAGCAGAAGTTTGGTAGAGTTTGTGACTGGCCGAGGTCCCACGGCACGCTGAAGCAGCTGCCTAAGGCGGCCAGCCACGTGTAGCCGCTTAGGAGCTGGGCCCAGATTCACGAAGCAGATACGCAAGCACTTACGAGCGTGTACATCTTTCTGCAATCTTTGACGGCTTTGGTTACATTTATTAAATAGTTTACAAGCATGAAAACTTGCCAATCATCTGTTGTTATTGTTATATACAGCCTCCTGGTGCTTCTGAGCTCATTGTTTAATAATTGTAAATAAAGCCGCCAAAGATTGAGAAAAGACGGACAGGTTCGTAAGTGCTTGCGTAACTGCTTCATGAATCTGGCTTCCGCGGCGTAGTCAGAGGAGAGGCTTCCGCGCTCCACGGCGGGCTGAGCGGTTTGATTTTGACCGTTCAGGTGAAAGTTGGGAGGAAGGTGACTCCTGTTCCCCCACACGTCCGCTCCGACTGCGTCACGGAACATAACGGAGGGAAAACTGCATTTACGGGCTCGCCATAGCCCGTGCTACATGGTCACTTTGTTCTGAGTAGATAAATCTAAAACAACAACATGCAGTTACGTGCTCTCTGGAGCAGTGGTATATTCTTAGGGCGAAATAAAGCTAGTTTCATCCGATTATCATGAAAATCTAACAGTTGTAAATTTGGAAACAGAGACTATTGCAAAAAAAATGTCCTCTGGTCAAGTCCGGTCAGAACTGGAAACATAAATCAGTATTTTATTCTAACAGAAGGAGCGAGATTCATTTTGTATCAGTGTAGAAATGTAATATTGTTTAAACCGAATAGAACTGAATATTGATCAGTAATTAAAATAGTTTATTCTGGTTATTGTTTCATTACTAATATTATAATAATATCTGGCCTGGGGATAGCTAGTGGTGACGCAGTGTTACACTTAAGTAACAAGAGGAAGGGAATGTCACACTTGAGTAACAAGAGGAAGGGAATGTTACACTTAAGTAACAAGAGGAAGGGAATGTCACACTTGAGTAACAAGAGGAAGGGAATGTCACACTTGAGTAACAAGAGGAAGGGAATGTCACACTTAAGTAACAAGAGGAAGGGAATGTCACACTTGAGTAACAAGAGGAAGGGAGTGTCACACTTGAGTAACAAGAGGAAGGGAATGTTACACTTGAGTAACAAGAGGAAGGGAATGTTACACTTGAGTAACAAGAGGAAGGGAATGTTACACTTGAGTAACAAGAGGAAGGGAATGTCACACTTGAGTAACAAGAGGAAGGGAATGTCACACTTGAGTAACAAGAGGAAGGGAATGTCACACTTGAGTAACAAGAGGAAGGGAGTGTCACACTTGAGTAACAAGAGGAAGGGAATGTCACACTTGAGTAACAAGAGAGCACATGTCTTGTGGAAGGTCAGGCGCCAAACGTGTCTCATTGTCCTTGTTTGGCGAATATTTTTGTTATCATTCTCCGTTTTTAAGTATTTTACGTTCTTTTTCTTACGCTTTTTTTGGCGTCTTTAGATGGATTTTTTGACGTCTTTAGGTGGATTTTTTGACGTCTTTAGATGGATTTTTTGACGTCTTTAGGTGGATTTTTTGGCATCTTTAGGTGCCTTTTTGACGTCTTTAAGTGGCTTTTTTGACGTCTTTAGGTGTCTTTTTGACGTATTTAGGTGGCTTTTTTGACGTCTTTAGCGGGATTTTTTGACGTCTTTAGGTGGATTTTTTTGACGTCTTTAGGTGGCTTTTTTGACGTCTTTACATGGCTTTTTTGACGTCTTTAGGTGGCTTTTTTGACGTCTTTAGGTGGATTTTTTGGCATCTTTAGGTGGCTTTTTGACGGCTTTAAGTGGCTTTTTTGACGTCTTTAGGTGTCTTTTTGACGTATTTAGGTGGCTTTTTTGACGTCTTTAGGGTTTTTTTTGACGTCTTTAGGTGGCTTTTTGACGTCTTTAGGTGGCTTTTTTGACGTCTTTAGGTGGCTTTTTTGACGTCTTTAGGTGGCTTTTTTGGCGTATTTAGGTGGCCTTTTTGACGTCTTTAGGTGTTTTTTTGGACGTCCTGGCGGGTCGCAGGGGGCGTCAACTTCACCCTTGTACATGTGGCCTGACATTAAATAATGTATACACCTTCAAAAAAATATGCATGCAAATTACATTATAAAGACGAGGGCTTAGATTGTTGTGTATACAACACACACACATCAATGGACGCGCACGCATACATTCACGAGCGCACATATATACATAATACATTAAAGTGGGCGCGGACTTAGACTTTTCAAAACGAGGAGTTTTGAAAGTTTTCAGAACGAGAGAGAGAGAGAGAGAGAGAGAGAGAGAGAGAGAGAGAGAGAGAGTTAGTTTAGGTGGTGATTGAGACTTTTATTCACAACGACGTATTGCAAAATTCTGTGCATTTTAAGTGGTAAAAACCTGCTTCTGAACGAATATAGACGAAAGTTCAAGAATTGTGTTCCAAATGTTGAGTGATGGAGAGTGAGGGAGTTTGAGAGTTCCACAAGTGCGGGTAGATCACAGAGTTCATCCGTACTGGCGAGTGTGTGTGGGGCAGGAATAATGTATGTCTAGGTCATCTCCCCTCAGACCTGTTCACCTTGTGGCTTTCCCGTGTTGGTGACGGGAGTTCTCTCTCTGCACTTCGCGCCGCGGGTTACCCCCCATCCCCGGAAGTAAAGGAAGGTGTGTGTGTGAAGGTAATGTAGTAAGCCAATGTGGAACTATTCGCCCGCCGCAGCTCACATACACAGCGACAAAATATCGTTTTGTTCACCACAGTGGTTTACCGGAAGCTGTCTCATATAACCCACAGGTGGCGAAAATAATTTTGTCAATAAACTGATATAATAATTCTACCCCTTTTTTGCACGATAGGAATATTTAATAAACAAATCCACAAGGGCCATGACGAGGATTCGAACCTCTGTCTGGGAGCATCCCAGACATCCCATGCTCCCGGACGCAGGTTCGAATCCTCGCCATGGCCCTTGTGGATTTGTTCATTTGATGCATCACGTTAGTGTGATCTCTGTGTGAGAATATTTAATAGTTTTCGTAGGAAATTGGTTTATGATTTTGGTTATTTTAGCAGTGCTGTCTATGTGTTGTGTACATTTATTGTTAGCTCTTAACACTTGTCATGACTGACTGTGTTTTGTGTAGTGCATGATGATACATTCTCATGACACGTTCGTCTTAACTTCCAGTAATTATCTCATGAGGATTTCTAAAAAAAATTACAAGTGTGAGGGAATGATGAGGTGAGGGTGAGCAACAGGTGAGGCAAGGTGAGGTGTGGACTGCAACAGGTGAGCCAAGGTGAGGTGCTGACTGCAACAGGTGAGGCAAGGTGAGGTGTGAACTGCAACAGGTGAGGCAAGGTGAGGTGTGGACTGCAACAGGTGAGGCAAGGTGAGGTGTGGACTGCAACAGGTGAGGCAAGGTGAGGTGCTGACTGCAACAGGTGAGGCAAGGTGAGGTGTGAACTGCAACAGGTGAGGCAAGGTGAGGTGTGGACTGCAACAGGTGAGGCAAGGTGAGGTGTGGACTGCAACAGGTGAGGCAAGGTGAGGTGCTGACTGCAACAGGTGAGGCAAGGTGAGGTGCTGACTGCAACAGGTGAGGCAAGGTGAGGTGCTGACTGCAACAGGTGAGGCAAGGTGAGGTGCTGACTGCAACAGGTGAGGCAAAGTGAGGTGTGGACTGCAACAGGTGAGGCAAGGTGAGGTGCTGACTGCAACAGGTGAGGCAAGGTGAGGTGCTGACTGCAACAGGTGAGGCAAGGTGAGGTGCTGACTGCAACAGGTGAGGCAAGGTGAGGTGCTGACTGCAACAGGTGAGGCAAGGTGAGGTGCTGACTGCAACAGGTGAGGCAAGGTGAGGTGGTGATATCATGGTGACTCCGGTAGTACTCATTAGCATGCTGGCTGGCAATTGCTTGATAGCGTCATTAGCGGCCATTATTCAACAGTTATGCGTTGTCAGCCGCCCTTTATCCGGCCAAGTCAGCAAGCTTTGTTGTCAGGTGTCAAGCCAGTGAGGGGCGCATGCGCCAGTTCCTCGTGGTTATTGTTATAGATTTGGTTACCGGAACAAAAGTTCTTAAGTAGCACGGGCTATGGTGAGCCCGTAAGTGGAGGCTCTTAAGGAGCCATTATCAGTATCAATAGCTGATACTGGAGATCTGGGGATGGGGGTCCGTGAACACACAAATCCAATCCGAGACCATAGGGCTGGTCAGATCGGTGAACTGATGGGGTACACAGGTCGCTCACAGCTGAAATTGAAATTGAAATAAGTTTATTGAGGTAAAATACACACAAAGGGATGAGGTAGCTCAAGCTATTCTCACCCCGTTCAGTACATGGTGTTAATACATACATAGACACACATCACAAGCAATAAACACATTACCGAACATTCCGAGAGATAAACACATACATTTCCTCCTTTACACAAGTATCTCACAGCTGAGTGCCGCAGCAGTCAGCAGGGCTGTCGGCTGGACGGTCGGTAAGACCGGTGGATAAGCGGACAGAACACTGGACGCGTGATAATGTGGTCCCGGGTTCGATCCCGGGCGCCGGTGAGAAACAATGGACAGAGTTTCTTCCACCCTGATGCCCCCTTGTTACCTAGCAGTAAATAGGTACCTGGGAGTTAGTCAGCTGTCACGGGCTGCTTCCTGGGGGTGGAGGCCTGGTCGAGGACCGGGCCGCGGGGACACTAAAGCCCCGAAATCATCTCAAGATAACCTCAAGAAGGACTGGCTACAGTCGGCCGGTCTAGGGGGAGATGTCTGGGTTCCTGGTTGTGCTCTGATTATATAAGTTTCCGGTGACCGGTCGTGTAATATTCATGGGCAAAAAATCCAGCCGATATCGAGGATGAAGTAATTGCAAAGTTTCTTGAGGATATCCGTCCAGAGTTTACCAGTGCGGGCAGCTGATAACGTGCTCCTTCCTGTATGACTGACTATCTGGCGAGATAGATAGCTGTAGCTTGCTCCTCACTCAAGCTATGCAACCTTTGCAGGCGATGAGTCACAATAACGTGGCTAAAATTATGTTGACCAGACCACACACTAGAAGGTGAAGAGACGACGACGTTTCGGTTCATCCTGGACCATTCTCAAGTCGATTGAGAATGGTCCAGGACGGACCGAAACGTCGTCGTGTTGACCAGACCACACACTAGAAGGTGAAGGGACAACGACGTTTCGGTCCGTCCTGGACCATTTTCAAGTCGATTTAGAATGGTCCAGGTCGGACCGAAACGTCGTCGTCGTCCCTTCACCTTCTAGTGTGTGGTCTGGTCAATATGCAAACCTTTCTCATAGTCTAAGGTGGCCCCATAAATGTCCGTGAACCCAAGAACGCGTTCCTTGGCTAGTGACGATTATTGATGCAAGTGATGATGTGAATATCATTTTAAAAGCACCGAATCACCTTCTGTGGTTGAGTGTTCAATAAACCCTTGAACTATATGTTTAACACTTCTCTAACCCTGTCCATGGAGGACAGAAGAAAATGTATATATGCTGGTTAGCATTGTAAATGTCTGGCCACGTCTGTGGTAGAAAATAATAAAAAAAAAAAAAAAAAAAAAAAAAAATTGCACAGTAGTTTGAATTAGCGTGCCAGGTACACCTACACACGACCACACAACTACGGCCATAGTGACAACACTGTAATAACCTGTGTACTTACAGGTTATGGGAGCCGGTCGGCCGAGCGGACAGCACACTGGACTTGTGATCCTGGGTTCGATCCCGGGCGCCGGCGAGAAACAATGGGCAGAGTTTCTTTCACCCTATGCCCCTGTTACCTAGCAGTAAAATAGGTACCTGGGTGTTAGTCAGCTGTCACGGGCTGCTTCCTGGGGGTGGAGGCCTGGTCGAGGACCGCCCCGCGGGGACACTAAAGCCCCGAAATCATCTCAAGATAACCTCAAGATAGAGGACCGGGCCGCGGGGACACTAAAGCCCCGAAATCATCTCAAGATAGAGGACCGGGCCGCGGGGACACTAAAGCCCCGAAATCATCTCAAGATAACCTCAAGATAGAGGACCGGGCCGCGGGGACACTAAAGCCCCGAAATCATCTCAAGATAACCTCAAGATAACAGTCCTTGTATGCAGAGTGCAGTAATTCCTCGACTTGACGGCGCGTGTGCCAAGACGGATATTCATGAAGGGTGTCAAGAGCCTCCACTGTGTCACCATCTGAGGCTGGGGAGGTTATCTTGAGGTTATCTTGAGGTTATCTTGAGATGATTCTCGAACTGGCTGACAGGGCTGCTTGGATCACAAGCTTTATTTGTAACTAATTTATACTAATGACAGTTCTGGCTTGGTTGAGCAAGTGTACAACCTTAAACAGTTTGATTGCCAGGCATAAATAGAATAATATATACATTATCTTAAAATTTAATATGGGAATAAGTCATCCTCTCCCCCCTCCCCAGATGGTATGAGAACTTGTGTTTATTTTGTATTTTTTCATATTTATTTTGTATTTTTTCATATTTAATTTGTATTGTTTCATATTTATTTTGTATTTTTTCATATTTATTTTGTATTTTTTCATATTTATTTTCTATTTTTTCATATTTATTTTGAATTTTTTCATATTTATTTTGTATTTTTTCATATTTATTTTGTATTTTTTCATATTAATTTTGTATTTTTTCATATTAATTTTGTATTTTTTCATAGACTTCTTAATGAAGACTAGGATTCATTAGGACTGTGGATTGATATATATATAAATATAATAATATCATATATATGATTTAAATATAATAATATCAAATATAGAATAAACCTTGTGATAAGTAGAGAATATAATGACTTTAGTTGCACATCATCGACAGTTCAAGGTGAGCATAAGCTAAACTCACATTGAATGCAACACGTGTAACTGGAAAGTGGCTTTAATAAGATTTAAATTTCTTAGACGTGAGCCATTTTTTTGTGACAGTAATTCCATAATATTAAATATTTAGGCTAGGTAACAGTCAATCATATACGTCTGAGCGCAGTGAAAGGCTCGAGTCCTTGCACCACTGCTTTTTCTCACTCTCATATCAGATATGGACAAAAACAAGTCACAACTTTGTGTCTTCCTTTGCAGGTTGATTAAAAAAATCAGCAGGAAAATTATTTCTGTAGATACTGAAAAACTACAAACCAATATTAATAAAGTCTGATTGGGCAACGGAAGATAGAAGGTAATGTTTAACGCGATAAGCTACAGCAACCCGTTCTCGCACTTTCGTACAGTCAGTATTGGCTTATTAAATAAGTGCATATGTTACTAATTTATTGTGAATATTTTAGTTTACCTTGAAAAGTTTCATAGAAAACACCGACCTTACCTAACCTTCTTAGTATGTTAAGATAAGCATCTTATTGCTTCTTAATTACAATTATTACTGAACCTATTATAGATATAGGTTAAGTACGTAGGTACTTAGATATGGTAGAAATGAAGAACGCAAACGAAATACAGGGTTCAAGATGCAATCAGATCTACTCATAGAGGGAAAGCAAAATGTAAAAGATCTCTGAATCATTTCAGACGATCTGAACATAACCAGGCAAATATATCGTCAGCCAGGAAAATGATGGGATGGATTATGAGAACGTTCAAGTCCAGGGATCCCACATTAATGTTGATACTATTTAAAATCACTGGTGCTGTTTCGCCTTAAGTACTGCTCAGTACTCATTTTCCCTTTCAGAGCAGGAGAAATGGCTGAAATAGACGGAATACAGAGAACATATATGGCACGAATAGATACGATAAAGCGCCTAAATAATTTGGACTGTCTCTAAGCTCTCAAAATGTACTCTCTGGAAAGGATACGAGAAAGGAGACGACAGCTGTTCAGTATTCTCTCAGCAAGCAATAGAAATATTGCTGGAACGAAGATAGACTTATTGAAGAAACAATTAGATAAGTTTCTTCAAGAAGTGCCGGACAAACCAGGCTGTAGTGGATATGTGGGCCTGCGGGCCGCTCCAAGCAACAGCCTGTTGGACCAAGTTATCAGAAGTCGAAGATTTCCTCAGGCCTGGCTCGGGTAGTAGAACTCCCGAAAGTTCTCAAGTCGAACCAAAAGCCTCGTGGGCTGAGATCTTCTGTGCCATACTGGGGTCCTCTACGCCAGACTGAGGTCATCTACGCCAGACTGAGGTCATCTACGCCAGACTGAGGTCTTCTACGCCAGACCGGGATCTTCTACGCCAGACTGAGGTCATCTACGCCAGACTGAGGTCCTCTACGCCAGACTGAGGTCATCTACGCCAGACTGGGGTCATCTACGCCAGACTGAGGTCCTCTACGCCAGACTGAGGTCATCTACGCCAGACTGAGGTCCTCTACGCCAGACTGAGGTCATCTACGCCAGACTGAGGTCCTCTACGCCAGACTGAGGTCATCTACGCCAGACTGAGGTCATCTACGCCAGACTGAGGTCCTCTACGCCAGACTGAGGTCCTCTACGCCAGACTGAGGTCATCTACGCCAGACTGAGGTCATCTACGCCAGACTGAGGTCATCTACGCCAGACTGGGGTCATCTACGCCAGACTGAGGTCATCTACGCCAGACGGAGGTCATCTACGCCAGACTGGGGTCATCTACGCCAGACTGAGGTCATCTACGCCAGACAGAGGTCATCTACGCCAGACTGGGGTCATCTACGCCAGACTGAGGTCATCTACGCCAGACTGAGGTCATCTACGCCAGACTGGGGTCATCTACGCCAGACTGAGGTCATCTACGCCAGACTGAGGTCATCTACGCCAGACTGAGGTCATCTACGCCAGACTGGGGTCATCTACGCCAGACTGAGGTCCTCTACGCCAGACTGGGGTCATCTACGCCAGACTGAGGTCATCTACGCCAGACTGAGGTCATCTACGCCAGACTGAGGTCATCTACGCCAGACTGAGGTCATCTACGCCAGACTGAGGTCATCTACGCCAGACTGAGGTCATCTACGCCAGACTGGGGTCATCTACGCCAGACTGAGGTAATCTACGCCAGACTGAGGTCATCTACGCCAGACTGAGGTCATCTACGCCAGACTGAGGTCATCTACGCCAGACTGAGGTCATCTACGCCAGACTGGGGTCATCTACGCCAGACTGAGGTCATCTACGCCAGACTGGGGTCATCTACGCCAGACTGGGGTCATCTACGCCAGACTGAGGTCATCTACGCCAGACTGAGGTCATCTACGCCAGACTGGGGTCATCTACGCCAGACTGAGGTCATCTACGCCAGACTGAGGTCATCTACGCCAGACTGAGGTCATCTACGCCAGACTGAGGTCATCTACGCCAGACTGAGGTCATCTACGCCAGACTGGGGTCATCTACGCCAGACTGAGGTCCTCTACGCCAGACTGAGGTCATCTACGCCAGACTGAGGTCATCTACGCCAGACTGAGGTCATCTACGCCAGACTGAGGTCCTCTACGCCAGACTGAGGTCATCTACGCCAGACTGAGGTCATCTACGCCAGACTGGGGTCATCTACGCCAGACTGAGGTCCTCTACGCCAGACTGAGGTCATCTACGCCAGACTGAGGTCCTCTACGCCAGACTGAGGTCATCTACGCCAGACTGAGGTCCTCTACGCCAGACTGAGGTCCTCTACGCCAGACTGAGGTCCTCTACGCCAGACTGAGGTCCTCTACGCCAGACTGAGGTCATCTACGCCAGACTGAGGTCATCTACGCCAGACTGAGGTCATCTACGCCAGACTGAGGTCCTCTACGCCAGACTGAGGTCATCTAAACCATATATCAGGCATAAAACTGACTGGAATACACTGTTGGGCTGAAGCTTCTCACATTAACTACCCGAGCGTACCGTCGCCAAACATGCACAAGAGCTCACTCAACCACTTGGCAACAACTCTTGATAAAATACTCCAATGAAAGACACGCAGCTTATTGATATTTTGAACATGCGTCAGTGTTCAGCAGCCTCACTGCTTTACATGTACAGCATCCCCCCCCCCCCCTGGGGCAAAGCTGGCCAAACGCTGTGGATGTAAAAAGAGAAGAAAGCTCATGAATCAACTCTGACCATCTGTTGATTAAACGGTACTGAAGTATGTGTTGTCTGCTGGGAAACTGAAGGGGTTAAAAATAGCCTATAGAAATAGGCTATTTTTATTTAATTTATTTTTATTTAAAACTTTATTCCTTTGAGTTGTATTTTTTTGTCCTTGTCTCAGTAAACGTGCTTGAACTGGGGAACTGTTACTGATAATTTGGTCACACAGTGATACACTTGTCTCTCAACTGTGCTGAAGTTAAATGTTCTCTGATTAGTTGGTGAATGTCTCGTGTCTGTAATGGAGAAATGGTTGTATGATTCAGGCGATGAGTAACAATAACGTGGCTGAAGAATGTTGACCAGATCACATAGAAGGTGAAGGGACGACGACGTTTCGGTCCGTCCTGGACCATTCTCAAGTCGATTGTGTGACAACCGTACTCTGACCACGTTCAAGTTTAAGTATATTGAGACAAGAAAGAATTACATCTCAAAGGGATAGAGTAGCTTAGGCTGTTTCTACCCCCTATTCTCTGGCCACTTACCACCCGACGACGAACAACACATTACCTGGTTGATGGGGTTCTGGGAGTTCTTCTACTCCCCAAGCCCGGCCCGAGGCCAGGCTTGACTTGTGAGAGTTTGGTCCACCAGGCTGTTGCTTGGAGCGGCCCGCAGGCCCACATACCCACCACAGCCCGGTTGGTCCGGCACTCCTTGGAGGAATAAATCTAGTTTCCTCTTGAAGATGTCCACGGTTGTTCCTGCAATCTTTCTTATGCTTGCTGGGAGGGTGTTGAACAACCGCGGACCTCTGATGTTTATACAGTGTTCTCTGATTGTGCCTATGGCACCTCTGCTCTTCACTGGTTGCTTTCTCTTATTCGTTGCCTTCTCTTATTCTTATGTTGCCTTCTTCACATTGCCTTCTCTTATTCCAACCCGTTCTCGCACTTTCTTACAGTCAATATTGTCTTATTAAATACGTGCATATGTGACATACTAGTTTACCTTGAAAAGCTTCATAGAAAACACCGACCTTACCTAACCTTCTTAGTATGTTAAAATAAGCATCTTATTGCTTCGTAATTACAATTATTACTTAACCTATACCTATAATAGGTTAAGTAATAATTGTAATTACGAAGCAATAAGATGCTTATCTTAACAAACTAAGAAGGTTAGGTGAGGTCGGTGTTTTCTATGAAGCTTTTCAAGGTAAACTATTATGTCACATATGCACGTATTTAATAAGTCAATATTGACTGTAAGAAAGTGCGAGAACGGGTTGCTTATTCGTTATGCCTCGTACAGTATGGTGTACACATGTGTGGCCCTAACAAGGGTTAGGGATTTGACAATTTGTTTTCAGTTCCAGCCTCGTAGGCTCTCCAGTCTGTTTATACTTAAAATGCATCAATAAGAACTTTTCGACTTGTAGGTAAATGTTTTAGTCTTGAGTACTTAGTTACCATATAAAATTCTTGTCCTGTACTCTATTATTAAACAGCGGCTTTTACATACCAACAAAAGTTTGTCCCGGAAGTCGACCCCCTTCATCTAGGAGTTTTAAAATTCCCTTTTTTTTATTATCTTATATCAGAATTATCGCTCTTCCTCCTTTCGCAATTTAGGTTTTTGTCCTTAGTGAATAATGTTCGTTTTATGGCCTTTTAAAATTGCCTTTGTTTTATACTTGGCAATTTGTTCCCCATCTTCACTTTATTGTCCTTGTCCTGCAGTTTTTCCAGGCCGCTCCCGTGTTAAGACGCTTTACCGTCTTCCCGCCTTGGGTAAAGCTAATCACATGTCTTTCATTGTCCTCTTTTTGAACGCGGACAGACTGGAAGATGGTTCCCAGTATTTCTGGTCGAAGGGAATGGGAACTATCAGGGGGGAAAGTACCAAGCCATTGCGACTGTATAGCACTGGGAAGGGGTCAGGATAAGGATTTGGGATGGGACGGGGGGAAAGGAATGGTGCCCAACCACTTGTGGACGGTCGGGGATTGAACGTCGACCTGCACGAAGTGAGTATTTCTTGTTAAGTTTATTTATGTTTTGTGGGGCCTTCTGTCTTAGAGAGAAGACCCCCACAAAATTGTCTTTTGTGGGGTGTTCTTCATAGTGTCCCATTATAGAAAGGCTAATTACCTTACTGTTTTCCCTTGAGTTGTCTGCCCCATACTTCCTAAACTTGTCCATGAACTGTGTGTGTGTGTGTGTGTGTGTGTGTGTGTGTGTGTGTGTGTGTGTACATACTTCCCAATGATAGTCAAATACAAGATTACATTTGCCATGGGAGCTTCCAAGCTGACCTCCTTATGTCTAAGAGTGAATATTGTGTCTAGTCATTCTTACGGGCTTATTAGCATGTTGGCGAAGAAAGTTCCCCACTGCAGCTTCCATTAATTTATCTCTCCATGTATATCAGTACCTCAAAGGCATCGTGTTTCCCAATCCATCTTACCGTGTATAAAATCTCACATGATTATGAATTGATGCACATTTCGGTATGTAACTGGGGCAGCCTATTCCATGAGAGTAATAGCTGCCCCGTTCTTTCTTTCACACACTCGTGCTTAGGGGGTGCTGTTATCTGTTGAAGGTTGAATATCCCTGAACAAATCCACAAGGGCCGTGACGAGGATTCGAACCTACGTCCGAGAGCATCCCAGACGCTGCCTTAATCAACTGAGCTACGACATGGTATAAGAATCCTCGTCACGGCCCTTGTGGATTTGTTCATTTGATTTCGCGCTATTGTGATTTCTGTGTGTGTTGTATATCACTGTTGCTGTTATACCAGAACCTGACATTGTTATGCTGCCTGTGCAGAACAATAACATTTTTGTTATGACCGGTTATTTTTGTTATTACCGGCCGACCGGCAAGAGTGCCGGTCGGCCGAGCGGACAGCACGCTGGACTTGTGATCCTGTGGTCCCGGGTTCGATCCCGGGCGCCGGCGAGAAACAATGGGCAGAGTTTCTTTTACCCTATGCCCCTGTTACCTAGCAGTAAAATAGGTACCTGGGTGTTAGTCAGTTGTCACGGGCTGCTTCCTGGGAGTGGAGGCCTGGTCGAGGATCGGGCCGCGGGGACACTAAAAGCCCCGAAATCATCTCAAGATAACCTGGGTTAGTATGCATCAAACATCTACGCGTCCACTAAGAAGACCCAAACACCAGTCAACAATCGTAGCGACAGTGTTTACATTTATCGAATAGTTATGAGTTCCGAAGCATTAAAAAGCTTGTTTATAATAACAATAACCTTGGATTGTGAAGCTTTGAAGCTTGTAAATTGTTTAAGAAATGTCTACGAAGCCGCCATGATCTTTTTGAGATGATTTCGGGGCTTTAGTGTCCCCGCGGCCCGGTCCTCGACCAGGCCTCCACCCCCAGGAAGCAGCCCGTGACAGCTGACTAACACCCAGGTACCTATTTTACTGCTAGGTAACAGGGGCATAGGGTGAAAGAAACTCTGCCCATTGTTTCTCTCCGGCGCCCGGGATCGAGCTCGGGACCACAGGATCACAAGTCCAGTGTGATGTCTGCTCGGCCGACCGACTCTCATAATTGATGTATTGCTGAAAGGGCATTGATGAAAGATTTTTTTCTTTTAGCATGAGAGTGGTGGGAAAATGGAATTAACTAAAGGAGCAGGTTGTGGAAGCAAGCACTGCTCATAATTTTAAAACTAGATATGATAGTAAATAGGAGAGGAATAATTGCTTTAAACATTTAATAATTGCTCGGCTTGGAAGGCGGGATCCGAGAACCAATGCTTTATCCTACAAGCACAAATAGGTAAGTACACACACAAACCTGAATAGGTTTGTGTGTGTTCACCTAGTTGTGCTTGCGAGGGTTGAGCTTTGCTCTTTCGGCCCGCCTCTCAACTGTCAATCATCTGTTTACTAACTACTTTTTATTTTCCACACCACACACATACACACCCCAGGAAGCAGCCCGTGACAGCTGGCTAACTCCCAGGTACCTATTTACTGCTAGGTAACAGGGGCATTCAGGGTGAAAGAAACTATGCCTATTTGTTTCTGCCTCGTGCGGGAATTGAACCCGCGCCACAGAATTATGAGTCCTGCGCGCTATCTACCAGGCTACGAGGCTGTATGTGTGTGTGTGTGTGGGTGTGTGTACTCACCTAATTGTGCTTGCGGGGGTTGAGCTTTGGCTCTTTGGTCCCGAGACCAAAGGTGTGTGTGTGTGTGTGTGTGTGTGTGTGTGTGTGTGTGTGTGTGTGTGTGTGTGTGTGTGTGTGTGTGTGTGTGTGTGTGTCAACCCTATACACAAGTTAATTAACAGTTGAGAGGCGGGACCAAAGAGCCGAAGCTCAACCCCCCCCCCCACAAGCCAACTAGGTGAGTATACAGACACATTTCTAAGAAGCAGCCCGTAGCAGCTGTCTAACACTCCGGTACCTATTTACTGCTAGGTGAACAGGAGCATGAAGTGAAAGAAACTGCCCCACGTGTTTGTATCTCGACGGGTAATCGAACCCGAGGCCTCAGGACTACGACCCCAGAGCGCTGTCCGTTGTACTGTGATTTATGAAGATTAAGCCACTCAAAAAGTGGCACGGGCATGAATAGCCCGTAAGTGGTGGCCCTTTTGAGCCATTACCAGTATCAAGAGCTGATACTGGAGATCTGTGGAGGTGCGACTGCACCCTGCGTGACGGGAGATGTCTCCCGTCGTTGTGCGCAACCTGTCCTCTTAATAAGAACGTCGCTTTTGGCCGTTTGCCCGTATGGCCGAATATGGACGTAATTTGAAAATAAAAAAAAATTGAAAATAAATTTGGGATTTTTTTTTTTCAACAACAGTAAGTTAAGGGTCCTCTGATAGGTTAGGTGGGCAGGAAATTCTGATAAAGTTTCAAAACGTTATGAAAAACGTTAATTGAAAGTTCCTCTTCTACGCTGTCCGAGTAAGCCGGACGACTCAAACAGAAAACGGAACAGTACGTCACTTTTGTGAGTCGATTTCATTTCAAATTACGTCCAAATTTGGCCATAGCGGCGCATGCGAGCCAAAAATGACGTTATTTTTAAGAGGACGGGTTGCTGTGTACGCGCGCGTGTTTTATCTCATCTCATCAGTTTCCACGCCGCAAATAACATTGCCCCTGTTCCCTCATCCCATTTATGGCCTCCTTACTTATGTATGTTAGTGTTATTCCTACCTGGTCCGTGCCCCGTGACGGGAATGCCTCAACCATTTTCTCTGGGCTGGTGTACGTGTCCTGAATGTTAAGGCCCCCACCAGCCTGGTGCTCCAGCCCGCGCCCCCACCACCTGGGGCTCCATCCCTCAGCTCAGTGAGCTGCTTGTTCCTGGCTGGTCACAATGCTAAGTTGTATCCGGCCTCGGGTTTGATCTTTGGCACCTGTGTCTCTCTGTGGCGATGAGTTATTTTACCTGTGTCTTCGGCCCTCACCACCTCTCGTTAGTACGGCCTGTGGAGGAGATTTCCTTGTGCAGGCGACGAGTCACAATAACGTGGCTGAAGTATGTTGACCAGACCACACACTAGAAGGTGAAGGGACGACGACGTTTCGGTCCGTCCTGGACCATTCTCAAGTCGATTCCTTGAATTTGATCTGGGAATTTTTCGTCCGTACGGTCATTAGCGGCGAGATGGCTGAGGCGGCCATGGAAGATGAGGTTATTTGTCAGTGTTTCCTAGCACGACACATCTATTTTCTCAGGTATGGTGGGGCAGGTAGTGCGGGGTGTTCTTGGACGCCAGTTAGGCGACATACACATAGGGTGACCTAATACCCTCTTAAGCTAAACAACTTAATAGGTATCGACGACGTTATCAGCAGATTTGAATGTAGCCCTGCGCCTTGCAGCCCTCAGTAACATCAACCGATGTTACAGTGTAGGCGGGTTTAATGTGGAGTGTGTATGGGTGTACTCACCTAGGTTGAGCTCTGGCTCTTTGGTCCCGCCTCTCAACCGTCAATCAACTGCTGTACAGGTTCCTGAGCCTACTGGGCCCTGTCATATCTACACTTGAAACTGTGTATGGAGTCAGCCTCCACCACATCACTGTCTCATGGTGTATAAGTTGACGGGTGTTGTTGTTGCTGTAGTTGGTGAACGTATTTTTGTGTGGATTGTATTTGGGGCTGGATTAAGGCGTGGATGATTGTATTTGGGGCTGGATTAAGGCGTGGATGATTGTATTTGGGGCTGGATTAAGGCGTGGATGATTGTATTTGGGGCTGGATTAAGGCGTGGATGATTGTATTTGGGGCTGGATTAAGGCGTGGATGATTGTATTTGGGGCTGGATTAAGGTGTGGATGATTGTATTTGGGGCTGGATTAAGGCGTGGATGATTGTATTTGGGGCTGGATTAAGGTGTGGATGATTGTATTTGGGGCTGGATTAAGGCGTGGATGATTGTATTTGGGGCTGGATTAAGGCGTGGATGATTGTATTTGGGGCTGGATTAAGGCGTGGATGATTGTATTTGGGGCTGGATTAAGGCGTGGATGATTGTATTTGGGGCTGGATTAAGGTGTGGATGATTGTATTTGGGGCTGGATTAAGGCGTGGATGATTGTATTTGGGGCTGGATTAAGGTGTGGATGATTGTATTTGGGGCTGGATTAAGGCGTGGATGATTGTATTTGGGGCTGGATTAAGGCGTGGATGATTGTATTTGGGGCTGGATTAAGGCGTGGATGATTGTATTTGGGGCTGGATTAAGGCGTGGATGATTGTATTTGGGGCTGGATTAAGGCGTGGATGATTGTATTTGGGGTTGGATTAAGGTGTGGATGATTGTATTTGGGGCTGGATTAAGGTGTGGATGATTGTATTTGGGGCTGGATTAAGGCGTGGATGATTGTATTTGGGGCTGGATTAAGGTGTGGATGATTGTATTTGGGGCTGGATTAAGGCGTGGATGATTGTATTTGGGGCTGGATTAAGGCGTGGATGATTGTATTTGGGGCTGGATTAAGGCGTGGATGATTGTATTTGGGGCTGGATTAAGGCGTGGATGATTGTATTTGGGACTGGATTAAGGCGTGGATGATTGTATTTGGGGCTGGATTAAGGCGTGGATGATTGTATTTGGGGCTGGATTAAGGCGTGGATGATTGTATTTGGGGCTGGATTAAGGCGTGGATGATTGTATTTGGGGCTGGATTAAGGCGTGGATGATTGTATTTGGGGCTGGATTAAGGCGTGGATGATTGTATTTGGGGCTGGATTAAGGCGTGGATGATTGTATTTGGGGCTGGATTAAGGCGTGGATGATTGTATTTGGGGCTGGATTAAGGCGTGGATGATTGTATTTGGGGCTGGATTAAGGCGTGGATGATTGTATTTGGGGCTGGATTAAGGCGTGGATGATTGTATTGGAGCTGGATTAAGACGTGGATGATTGACATCACTCTACCTTCACCCCCAGCCGTGCCTGGGGGGTAGTGGTAGCCGTGCCTGGGGGGTAGTGGTAGCCGTGCCTGGGGGGTAGTGGTAGCCGTGCCTGGGGGTAGTGGTAGCCGTGCCTGGGGGTAGTGGTAGCCGTGCCTGGGGAGTAGTGACAGCCGTGCCTGGGGGGTAGTGACAGCCGTGCCTGGGGGGTAGTGACAGCCGTGCCTGGGGGTAGTGGTAGCCGTGCCTGGGGGTAGTGACAGCCGTGCCTGGGGGTAGTGGTAGCCGTGCCTGGGGGGTAGTGGCAGCCGTGCCTGGGGGGTAGTGACAGCCGTGCCTGGGGGTAGTGGTAGCCGTGCCTGGGGGGTAGTGACAGCCGTGCCTGGGGGGTAGTGACAGCCGTGCCTGGGGGTAGTGGCAGCCGTGCCTGGGGATAGTGGCAGCCGTGCCTGGGGGGGTAGTTGCAGCCGTGCCTGGGGGTAGTGGTAGCCGTGCCTGGGGGGTAGTTGCAGCCGTGCCTGGGGGTAGTGGTAGCCGTGCCTGGGGGGTAGTGGTAGCCGTGCCTGGGGGTAGTGGCAGCCGTGCCTGGGGGGGTAGTGACAGCCGTGCTTGGGGGGTAGTGACAGCCGTGCCTGGGGGTAGTGGCAGCCGTGCCTGGGGGGTAGTGGCAGACGTGCCTGGGGGGTAGTGACAGCCGTGCCTGGGGGTAGTGGCAGCCGTGCCTGGTGTAACAGCAGCCGTGCCCGGCGTAGCAGCAGCCGTGCCTGGGCGTAGCAGCAGCCGTGTCCGGCGTAGCAGCAGCCGTGCCCGGCGTAGCAGCAGCCGTGCCCGGCGTAGCAGCAGCCGTGCCTGGGGTAGCAGCAGCCGTGCCTGGGGGTAGCAGCAGCCGTGCCTGTGGGTAGCAGCAGCCGTGCCTGGGGTAGCAGAAGCCGTGCCTGACGTAGCAGCAGCCGTACCTGGAGTAGCAGCAGCCGTGCCCGGCGTAGCAGCAGCCGTGCCCGGCGTACCAGCAGCCGTGCCTGGGGTAGCAGAAGCCGTGCCTGACGTAGCAGCAGCCGTACCTGGCGTAGCAGCAGCCGTGCCTGGGGTAGCAGCAGCCGTGCCTCACGTACCAGCAGCCGTGCCCGGCGTAGCAGCAGCCGTGCCTGGGGTAGCAGCAGCCGTGCCTCACGTACCAGCAGCCGTGCCTGACGTACCAGCAGCCGTGCTCGGCGTACCAGCAGCCGTGCCTAGCGTAGCAGCAGCCGTGCCTGGCGTAGCAGCCGTGCCCGGCGTAGCAGCAGCCGTGCCTGGGCAGCAGCAGCCATGCCCGGCGAGCAGCAGCCGTGCCTGGCGTAGCAGCAGCCGTGCCTGGCGTAGCAGCAGCCGTGCCTGACGTACCATCAGCCGTGCCTGGGGTAGCAGCAGCCGTGCCTGGCGTAGCAGCAGTCATGGCAGTTGAAGCGTGCGTGCTTGGGCCAGCGTGCCGGTCATTACAAAACACTGGAGTAAACACAGAAAAACATTAGCACACAACATTGTGTCAACGGCACTTTGCCCGCGCCCACGGCCGCTTATGTACGCCCACGCCCCTGTAGGAGCACTCGTGCCCCCGCACACCCCTCGCAACACACTCGTAAGTGTACACACAACACCCTACCTTGCACTCACGCTAGTTCTGGTCGACCTGCATATACGCCATGGCCGGGCATTAATGCGCAGCTTTGTGTGTGTGTGTGTGTGTGTGGGTGTGTGTGTGTGTGTGTGTGTGTGGGTGTGTGTGTGTGTGTGTGTGTGTGTGTGTGTGTGTGTGTGTGTGTGGGTGTGTGTGTGTGTGTGTGTGTGGGTGTGTGTGTGTGTGTGTGTGTGTGTGTGTGTGTGTGTGTGTGTGTGTGTGTGGGTGTGTGTGTGTGTGTGTGTGTGGGTGTGTGTGTGGGTGTGTGGGTGTGTGTGTGTGTGTGGGTGTGTGTGTGTGTGTGTTTGTGTGTGTGTGTGTGTGTGTGTGTGTGTGTGTGTGTGTGTGTGTATGTGTGTGTGTGTGTGTGTGTGTGGGTGTGTGGGTGTGTGTGTGGGTGTGTGTGTGGGTGTGTGGGTGGGTGTGTGGGTGTGTGTGGGTGTGTGTGTGTGTGTGTGTGTGTGTGTGTGTGTGTGTGTGTGTGTGTGTGTGTGTGTGTGGAAAAAAATTAGTTAGTAGTTAGTAACAGTTGATTGATTGACAGTTGAGAGGCGGGCCGAAAGAGCAGAGCTTAACCCCCGCAAGCACAACTAGGTGAATACAACTAGGTAAATACACCACACCACATACACACCACACAACATACACACACCACATACACACCACACAACATACACACACCACATACACACCACACAACATACACACACCACATACACACCACACCACATACACACACACCACATACACACACACCACACACACAATTTTAATGTATAAAGAAAAAGAGAGAGTAATTTCATTAAACTATAAAATATTACAAAGGCAGTGCTAGGCGCTGCCAAAGTGTTACCACTCTGGATTTGCCCAACCAATTGGAAACCATTCTCCTCCCTGTCCCAGATCCTTATCCCTTTCAAAGTGCCATATATAGTCGTAATGGTTTGGCGCTTCCCCCTAGTAGTTCCCTTCCGGCCAGGATTCGACACCGGGTACCTACGGATGGGAATAGAAGTCGTTTACCGCTTAGCCACAGAGACCTCCTCCACCTAGACTCCCCCCCCCCTTCTCTCTGTTTCTCTGTCTGTCTGTGCTCACTAGTAGAAGAACGTCTTTTCCGGGTTCACCATAGCCCGTGCTACATGCAGATTTCGTTCCGAGTAGCTAAATCTAAAAATAACAACAGCAGAAGAACTTCCAGATCACATGAGATGGGAGGCATGGTAGGAAGTGCAAAATAACCCGTTGAAAAGCAATAGTGCAATAGGCACGCTGAGAGAGAACTCGAATATCATCATTAAGGTCCCAAGACTTCAGGGGCCAGATTCACGAAAGCACTTACGAACCTGTACATCTTTTCTCAATCTTTAGCGGCTTTGTTTACAATTATTAAACAGTTAATGAGCTCCGAAGCACCAGGATGCTGTTTATAACAATAACAACAGTTGATTGGCAAGTTTTCATGCTTGTAAACTGTTTAATAAATGTAACCAAACCCGCCAAAGATTGAGGAAAGATGTACACGTTTGTAAGTGCTTGCGTAAGTGCTTTCGTGAATCTGGCCCCAGCACTCTGAACATAAGGACATAACTAGTCGATCTCTCTGTGGTCAAAAGAGAACTTGATTAACGCCTCCAAAGGATAACTGATCAATCAGGCCGTGAGCAGCTGCATCTAACAGTATTAGATGTAATCTAATCTGCATCTAACAGTATTAGATGTAATCTAATCTGCATCTAACAGTATTAGATGTAATCTAATCTGCATCTAACAGTATTAGATGTAATCTAATCTGCATCTAACAGTATTAGATGTAATCTAATCTGCGTCTAACAGTATTAGACGTAATCTAATCTGCATCTAACAGTATTAGACGTAATCTAATCTGCATCTAACAGTATTAGACGTAATCTAATCTGCATCTAACAGTATTAGACGTAATCTAATCTGCATCTAACAGTATTAGACGTAATCTAATCTGCATCTAACAGTATTTGATTAGACCACCGATCCTCTGAACCTACGCAAGTTAACCCCAATCTCAGCGTCTACCAATCCCCCTCCCCCCGTCTCCATGTCTACTTCCCCCTCCCCTGTCTCAACGTCCCCCACCCCCGTCCCTCCTCCCACCTACCCCACCGTCTAGCAGGGAGCTTACAACTGTGGGGAGGCTGGAGACGGTGTCGTCATGTGTTGGCATGCAGGGCGTCGCTGCCCGCCGCCGCCCATACCAAGCAGGCAGCAGCAGCAGCAGGCAGGGTGAGGCGTACCCTGGCGCAGGTCCCAGGGGCCGGACCCCACCTGCTTGTCATGTGTCCACCCACCCCTCACACTTGCCGGACTCACACACTCCAAACTCACTCCTTTTGTCTTCAGTTGCCACAAAATACAAAAGCCACCCGTCTTAACCTAATCTGCGGATGCATAGAAAACGTGGACATTTGAGAGCCGCTACTGTTCAGAGTACTTTGTAATTTGTATGTGAGGGAACCACAATGTACAGAATATGGTGTTCTAGTTGACCGGACAGGTTGGCGCATTTTTAATGAGCCATTAAACACGTTTATTAGAATGGGTCAGCAGGTACGGGTATGGTGAGAGAGAATGGGTCAGCAGGTACGGGTATGGTGAGAGAGAATGGGTCAGCAGGTACGGGTATGGTGAGAGAGAATGGGTCAGCAGGTACGGGTATGGTGAGAGAGAATGGGTCAGCAGGTACGGGTATGGTGAGAGAGAATGGGTCAGCAGGTACGGGCAGGGTGAGAGAGAATGGGTCAGCAGGTACAGGCAGGGTCAGAGAGAGAATGGGTCATCAGGTACAGGCAGGGTGAGAGAGAGAATGGGTCATCAGGTACAGGCAGGGTGAGAGAGAGAATGGGTCATCAGGTACAGGCAGGGTGAGAGAATGGGTCATCAGGTACAGGCAGGGTGAGAGAGAGAATGGGTCATCAGGTACAGGCAGGGTGAGAGAGAGAATGGGTCATCAGGTACAGGCAGGGTGAGAGAGAATGGGTCATCAGGTACAGGCAGGGTGAGAGAGAATGGGAATGCCAAAAATGTCAAGTCAGGGTGAGCATGATGAGTAAGGTGGCTGAAGTCAGCAGAGAATGATGTACGTGCAGGCAAAGTGGTCAGTATAACGCAGCTACTCTGCCACTGGATGTGTGTGTGTGTGTGTGTGTGTGTGTGTGTGTGTGTGTGTGTGTGTGTGTGTGTGTGTGTGTGTGTGTGTGTGTGTGTGTGGATGACACGGCAGCCAGGTGCTGGTGGATGACCATAACACCCACCTTACAAGGTAATGACATCATGGTAGCCTGGCTAGTTCATCCTGCCGTCGTCATGCACGTGTAATGGGTGTGGGAAGCCTCGCCTGGCCTGCACGCTACTGGGCAAGTGTTCAGACCGGAAGGTTCTGGCACTGCATAGGCCTCTCCGTGCTTTCTATAGGCCTAGGCATGAGTTTTTTCTACTCCAGCAGTAGAAAAACACATCTACAATGCTAACCAGCATATATACATTTTCTTCCGTCCTCCATGGACAGGGTGAGAGATCAGTTAAATATATAGTTCAGGGATTTATTGAACAATCAACCACAGAAGGTGATTGTAGTGGTTTTCAAATGCTAATCTAACCTACAGACATAAATACACAGATTTACGTCTGTCCTAGAGTGTGTGCTGGTTGGTTTTTGCAAGTAACGTTGAAGCACCTTAACAGTTTTTGCTTTAGAGTGTTGCAAAGGCATATTTGCTCACTCCGAGGGGGAATGTAAATATTAGGCACTACGGGCATTTCGTGAATAATTGGAGATCGAAGATATCAAGAAGAAACAGAGTTGGTAATCCATGCATCAAGATGGTTGTAGACAATGCGTATACTATTCAATCCTTGCATTGTAAGGAGCAGCGTTGAGAATATTAAGAGGTCATACTTGAAGGTGTGGGGAGGGAGGGGGTGGGGTGGGGTAGGGGGGGCATAACTAGCAAGTTGTTGAGAGCAAGAGCCGTGGAGATAGTGCCAGACCACATACTAGAAGGTGAATGGACGACGACGTTTCGGCCCGTCCTGGACCATTCTCAAGTCGATTGTAAGAATCGACTTGAGAATGGTCCAGGACGGACCGAAACGTCGTCGTCCCTTCACCTTCTAGTGTGTGGTTTGGTCAACATACTTGAGCCACGTTATTGTGACTCCTCGCCTGCTGATGACAAAAGTATCACTATACAAAAACTATTACATTCTGACTAGTAATATCGTAACTTAAGCGTTCGAGAAGAATGTTGTTATAGATTCAGCTACGCGGAACAAGTTCCAAGTAGCACGGGCTATGGTGAGCCCGTGACTTACCTGACACAGGAGCGGGGCAAGTAGCACGGGCTATGGTGAGCCCGTAGTGGACTTACCTGGCACAAGAGCGGGGCAAGTAGCACGGGCTATGGTGAGCCCGTAGTGGACTTACCTGACACAGGAGCGGGGCAAGTAGCACGGGCTATGGTGAGCCCGTAGTGGACTTACCTGGCACAGGAGCGGGGCAAGTAGCACGGGCTATGGTGAGCCCGTAGTGGACGTACCTGACACAGGAGGGTTTGGCAAGTAGCACGGGGCTATGGTGAGCCCGTAGTGGACTTACCTGGCACAGGAGCGGGGCAAGTAGCACGGGCTATGGTGAGCCCGTAGTGGACGTACCTGACACAGGAGGGTTTGGCAAGTAGCACGGGGCTATGGTGAGCCCGTAGTGGACTTACCTGGCACAGTAGCGGTGTTGTGTGCGTTCGAGAAGAAGTTTTACTACAATACATTGCAAAAGGAAATTCTGTGATTGCATGTAAGGCTGTAGGTGCTTGAGATTCCTTGCTTGCTACCAGTTAACAATGTCGCGCACTTGAGGCTGGGATATCATCCATTCGATTCGTGTTGGACGTGGACGTGGTGGGTGGGAATCTTACCGCTCTCGTTACTGTCCGCCGGAGGTGCGGCCCAGGGGCCAGATTCACGAAGCAGTTACGAACCTGTACATCTTTCCTCAATCTTTGACGGCTTTGGTTACATTTATTAGGCTCAGGTATCTGTACATCAGTTGATTGACAGTTGAGAGGCGGGACCAAGGAGCCAGAGCTCAACCCCCGCAAGCACAACTAGGTGAGGTTAAACAGTTTACAAGCATGAAAACTTCCCAATCAACTGTTGTTATTGTTATAAACAGCCTCCTGGTGCTTCGGAGCTCATTAACTGTTTAAGAATTGTAAACAAAGCCGCCAAAGATTGAGAAAAGATGTACAGGTTCGTAAGTGCTTGCGTAACTGCTTCGTGAATCTGGCCCCTGGCCGTGGCACCTCGTCCTGTCCGCAGCTGCCATGTCTCTCCCACGTGTGTAACTGTTTAACGGTAAGGACGAGCAGCAGTAGGTCTGGCAGCATGGTCGGGGGCCAGGCTGCATATGTACCCACGCAACCCGTTCTCGCACTTCCTTACAGTCAATATTGGCTTATTTAATAAGTGCCTATGTGACATACTAATTGATTGTGAATATTTTAGTTTACCTTGAAAAGCTTCATAGAAAACACCGACCTCACCTAACCTTCTTAGTATGTTAAGATGAGCATCCTATTGCTTCTTAATTACAATTATTACTTAACCTATACCGTTGATCTGTGGCTACTTAACTGTTAGTGGCTGCATGTGCTGGCCTCAAGAGTCGCAAGCTTGTGAAAGAGCCACAATTAAGCATCATTAATGTGAAAGAAAACATTACTCTAAACTCACGTAAGAAAGAACGACGACAGGCGACGACAGGAATTTCAAGTGTATCTTAATGAAGCATTTCTTTGATCTTATTTGGTAAATTAGTACCAAGGAGTCGGGTTTGGCATGGAAAAATGGCGAGAGGCGGTATGAAAAATTAATGTGATGGGAGCGAACACAACAGGGGTGGAATTGTGGATGGCGGAGTGTCATCCCGGATCCCGTGGGATGTCGCAAACCCCCCCCCCCTCCCCATCCTCCAATCCCCTCTCCCCCCTCCGGGGGTGGGGGGAAGGGGGGGTCGTGGGGGGGGGGCATATGTTGGGGCATGAGGAGCGTAGCGTAGTGACACGCTGGCTGATTCACCCCACGCCCACCCTGGGACCTGAGGGATTGTGCACCCTCGCCTTAACCTAGCTCCCCCGCCCCACGCCCACGGTACCCCCACCCCCCACCGCAGTGATCCCCCCGAGACCCCCCCTTCTGCCTCCATCGCCCCCCCCCCCACCCCTGTCTTCCTCTCTCGCCCCCCCCACGCTTTGTTGTCCAGTACCCAGCAACCTCACTGCCGTGTGTGTGTGTGTGTGTGTGTGTGTGTGTGTGTGTGTGTGTGTGTGTGTGTGTGTGTGTGTGTGTGTGTGTGTGTGTGTGTGTCTGCAGGATCGAGCTATTAGCTCTTGACCTATTAGTCTGTCTAACCAGTCTGTTTTTCCTCTATTAAATCTACTACATATATATTTCTCTCTAACACACACACACACACACACACACACACACACACACACACACACACACACACACACACACACACACACACACATACACACATACATACACATACATATCCCCAGGAAGTTGCCCGTAGCAGCTGTCTAACTCCCAGGTACCTATTTACTGCCTCGTGGACAGGTCCATCAGAGTTAAAGAAACTACCCAATTTGTTTCCGCTTCCGCCGGGGATTCATCCCCGGGCCCTAGGACTACGAATCCCGAGCGCTGTCCACTCAGCCGTTAGGCCCCTTGTGTGTGTGTGTGTGTGTGTGTGTGTGTGTGTGTGTGTGTGTGTGTGTGTGTGTGTGTGTGTGTGTGTGTGTGTGTATGCATTCCTCCTGTTAATCGTGTTATATCATCATTCCTCTTAAAAACGATGTTGACAATTCTGCATTGATGTTATCCCGTTCGTAAACATGTAGCAGTCTATGGTCTAAACGTGAAAAATCTGAGATCGTAGCTCAGATTTTTACTTAAAAATGCTTAGATCGTAGCATTTTTCTTTCCTCTAATCGAGGTCTCACATTTATAGAAGACCTTAATGACGAAATTGCAATGCAAGACTGACACTACGAGACTGAAGCCGTTGGGCCAGTGTGAAGACATCTTTAATGCTGGGCTCGGGTTGTACCTCACGGGTCACGTCTTGTGGCAGGAAGTTGGAGTACAACAGCACACTTGAGACGCTGAGGCACTCAACTTGTTATGCAAGAGGTGTTAATGTTTGGTTTGGCATTACAATGACGCGGGTTAAAATAGGAGAATGTGTTGCAGCATTGTCTCAGGCTTGGCATTCACTGGTCACTCTTGGCCAGTGGCGGGGACATTCAGTAGTCACTCTTGGCCAGTGGCGGGGACATTCAGTAGTCACTCTTGGCCAGTGGCGGACACATTTAGTAGTCACTCTTGGCCAATGGTGGACACATTTAGTAGTCACTCTTGGCCAATGGTGGACACATTTAGTAGTCACTCTTGGCCAGTGGCGGGGACATTCAGTAGTCACTCTTGGCCAGTGGCGGACACATTTAGTAGTCACTCTTGGCCAGTGGCGGGTACATTCAGTAGTCACTCTTGGCCAGTGGCGGACACATTTAGTAGTCACTCTTGGCCAGTGGCGGACACATTTAGTAGTCACTCTTGGCCAGTGGCGGGTACATTCAGTAGTCACTCTTGGCCAGTGGCGGGTACATTCAGTAGTCACTCTTGGCCAGTGGTGGACACATTTAGTAGTCACTCTTGGCCAGTGGCGGACACATTTAGTAGTCACTCTTGGCCAGTGGCGGGTACATTCAGTAGTCACTCTTGGCCAGTGGCGGGTACATTCAGTAGTCACTCTTGGCCAGTGGCGGACACATTTAGTAGTCACTCTTGGCCAGTGGCGGACACATTTAGTAGTCACTCAAGGTCATGCTGATTCGCGACAAAGGTCATGATGATTCCTTAACCAGACTGTGACGAGTCCACGAGCCGCTCTACACGGGAAGATTTCGATGCGTTATTGCTAAGGATCCGAGCCACGTCTAGCTTGACCAGGGGCTACCTGCCGCCCCGTGGAAAGACCCTATAATTACCCCGCCCTCTCACGACCATCAGCGGAGGAGACGTGAGGCGCAGTCTGGCTCAGATAGGGCTTGCGGGCTCTGGTGAACGTGGGAGACATTCCTCAAGTACTTTCTGTTCGTACGTGGCGATGTGGTCGTCTCAGAAGACCCGGAGGGGTTCGTGTTCACCAATAACCGGTTTTCGAGTGTCTTTGTTCTTAACTCCGGCTCGAGAGTACGCTTTCATAAATGATTGCATGATCAGTTAGTCTGTTGGTGTTGGCGTCTCTCTAGCTCACATAATTATGCAGGCGATGAGTCACAATAACGTGGATAAAGTATGATGACCAGACCACACACACTAGAATGTGAAGGGACGACGACGACGTTTCGGTCCGTCCTGGACCATTCTCCAGGTCCAGGACGGACCGAAACGTCGTCGTCCCTTCACATTCTAGTGTGTGGTCTGGTCATCTCACATAATTATCACAACTCGGCTGTTCCGGTATATCCCACGTCGCGTAGGATATTTGACTATTTGAGGCGACTCCAGTAGTTAAGACGTTTTAAAGATTCTGTGCGAGTAATACAAGTTTAAGGTTATTAGAGACGCTTGTCATTGGTGGGGACGAGACTGCCATGCCAAGATCCTCGTGTCCTCGAGGGCAGCTGACCCCAACATTGCTCCACAAGTCTTAGTAACTAATTAAGTCACTAACTAGGAAGAATCAGAGTGTTAGTAGTGACTTAAGTGTTTTCCTGCTTGTACTTAATCGTCATGACCCCAGACTGTAGTTAGTAAGTATGAAGGCATGTGCTGGAGTGTGTCAAGAGCAGGACCACAGAATGGTGTTTAAGATTCGCTACTTAGAACAAAAAGTTCCAAGTAGCACGGGCTATGGTGAGCCCGTTGTGGACTTGGAGGGACCTCAGAAAGCCACGATTAACACATCACAGTTTCATGTTAGTGGGGTTGTGACTGATGGGAAGGTCGCACTTTCTTCCTGGCTATCTGACTCTCTTATAACCGTTCTTATTACTATGGAGGCTGTTGAGTGCCGCTACGTTGTGACAGGTGAGGCAGAGAATATTGAGATATGCCACATGGGTCTTAAGGTGCAACAGAGAAGCCAGGGCGCGTCACTTCAGGGCCGCACAGCCCCACTCTTATTCAAGTGTACACAACCAGTCCTCATCATCATGTTAATAAGCTACTCAATTAAACATGGATGCACGTCAGCGCACGTCAGCGCACGTCAGCGGCGTCAGCGCACGTCAGCACCAGGAGGGAAGCACACGCAAGGCAATACAAAGAACCAACCGAAGTTGTCCTTACCAATAATGGAAGGAAGATGCTAGAGACACGGCTAAACGTGAGGACAAACAGGAAAGGATAAAATCTTCAACAGCTCAGTGTAAGATTCCAACACAATTTACTAAGGAAGGACAGAAAGCATTTATGGATGACTGGATTAGAAAATCCGTTGGAGCCATAATGAGGGTTCGAAACTATGTACTCGTTATTCCCAGACACGCCCCAGACAACTAGGTCACGACATTGATTGTAACCCGGGATTCTACTGAACCCACGGAGGTTCCTGAGGCTTCCACTAAAGCCGAACCAGTTTGAAGCCTCAGGAACCCTCGTGGGTTCAATAGAACCCCCAGGTTGCAATTCTTTTCCATGTCGTGGCCCAGTTGTCTGGGACGTGTGTCTGGGAATGCCCAGCACGTAAGTTCGAATCCTCATCACGGATCCTACAGGTTTTCTCATTGATACGTTACTGTGATTTCTCTCTGTGATGAATTGATTCGAAGCTTTTGAGATAACGGCAGAACCGGTTTAGAGACAGCTCGAGGTACTAGTTAACTAGACGAGTCGAAGGTTGTAGGATCAATGTATCACTAATGGATCTACAGGATCGGAGGATTTAGCTTTTTTTAAACAAAAATCAACATTGATTTACTGAAAATGTGCCTAATGGGCCTACTGGAATTCTTCAACACGGAGGTAGTTACCAGGAAGATTAAAATTGGCAGAATAAAGTTTTTTTTATTACCGAAATTCATGTAACAAATTGCCACACCAACCCGTTCTCGCACTTGCTTACTGTCAATATTGGCCTATTTAATAAGTGCATATGTGACATACTAATTGATTGTGAATATTTTAGTTTACCTTGAAAAGCTTCATTGAAAACATCGACCTTACCTAACCTTCTTAGTATGTTAAGATAAGCATCTTATTGCTTCTTAATTACAATTATTACTTAACCTATACCGTTGATAGGTTAAGTAATCCCGACTACAGCAGTGTACTGTGGTCTATGGGTTAAATATCCTGAGTATCTTGCATCTTTTTTTTTTTTTTGAGATATATACAAGAGTTGTTACATTCTGTGTACATCTCATACATACATCTCATACATCTCTCTTTCAATAACTGCATGTTGCAACACTTGACGGGTGTTTCTGTGTGTTGCAGGTGAGTGAGGAGGCGCAGGGAACCAGGAACACAACCAGGGGTAAGTAACTGTTGGAAATGTTACTATGTATCACTTGTTGTAAAAAGAGCCGGCGGCTGAGCGGACAGAACACTGGACGCGTGATCCTGTGGTCCCGGGTTCGATCTCGGACGCCGGCGAGAAACAGTGGGGAGAGTTTCTTTTACCCTGAGGCCTCTGTTACCTAGCAGTAAATAGGTACCTGGGAGTTAGTCAGCTGTCACGGGCTGCTTCCTGGGGGTGGAGGCAATATTTTGGTTATATTTATTAAACAGTTTACAAGCATGAAAACTTGGCAATAAACTGTTGTTATTGTTATAAACATCCTCCTGGTGCTTTGGAGCTCATTAACTGTTTAATAATTGTAAACAAAGCCGCCAAAGATTGAGAAAAGATGGACAGGTTCGTAAGTGCTTGCGTAACTGCTTCGTGAATCCGGGTCCAGTTCGTTCATGGTTGTACAGCTGACTTACAGGAGGATAACTCCACAGATAAAGGTTACCTGATTTTTGTTTATCTTTTTTCCTGTGTCCTAAGCTGGATTGATGAAGGGATGATGTCCATTGTTGGTAAACCCTAGACAGCGTCTTGTCAAGGCTGATGCGAGACTGTCAGCCGGGGGGCGACCAGCATCCTGAAATTAAATCAGCTTGGGGTTCGGGATTACCCAAGGCTGAGAAGGGCAGACCCCGCATACCGAGCATACAGTATGTTGCTAGTTAATGCCGTTTTCCTTCCTTTATCAGACCGTACAGTTATGCAGCAGCGGCAACCCCCAAGCTTCTCTTCAAGAAAACTGAAATCAACTCTGGCGAATGTGACCAATCAACTTGTCTTCTTAAAAATAACGTTGCTTTTCGCTCGTATGCGCGCTATGGACAAAAATGAGCGTAATTTGAAATGAAATCGACTCCAAAAGTGACGTACTGTTCCGTTTTCTGTTTGAGTCGTCCGGCCTACTCGGAAAAGTTAGGAGAGGAAACTTTCAATTAACATTTTTCATAAAAACTTGAAACTTTATGAGAATTTCCTGCCCACCTAACCTATCAGAGGACCCTTAACTTACTGTTGTTGAAAAAAATACCAAATTTATTTAAATTTTTTTTCATTTTCAAATTACGTCCACTTTCGGCCATACGGATAAACGGCCAAAAGCGACGTTATTTTTAAGAGAACAGGTTGGACGAATAGGTGACCACCTCGCCCCTCTTACTGTTTGCTCAGTAATTAAGGGGGTTTATAAACAACTTTCAAGTACCTTAAATTTCTTCAGTGCCACTTACACAAGACGGTTTAGTCTCGTATGAAACATAATACAATATTTAATGTAAACTGTTAAATTAACAGATAGCAAAACCACCTAGAAAAAGACGCCCTAGAGACGTAGTCCTTATTTTCACAATGATGAACTGATAAGAAACATAATAATTGATAACTACCAGTCTCTGTGGTGTAGTGGTAAGACACTCGCCTGGCGTTCCGCGAGCGCTATGTCATGGGTTCGTATCCTGGCCGGGAAGGATTTACTGGGCGCAAATCGCCTCTGTTTAACGCAACAGTAAAATGTGTACTTGGATGTAACAAGGATTCTTCGCGGCGGGGATCGTATTCCAGGGACCTGCCCGAAACGCTACGCGTACTAGTGGCTCTACAAGAATGTAACAACTCTTGTATATATCTCAATAATACATGTGGCTCAAACCACACCTTGGTTGAGGTTCACAGGAACGTAGACAATAGATCTGCGCAACATTTTTCAAATCCATGAAGAGGAGAATTCAGCAAATAAATGTTTACTAATAAAATAATTAACTTAAGAGCTAATAAGAATATCTCAGAAATTAACTGGGAAGA
>NC_091156.1:9411560-9414060 GCF_040958095.1 Procambarus clarkii | reverse complement strand
TTGAGTCCTCTTCCCACTCTCCCTCCTCTCCCCTACCTCCCCTACCGCCCATGCCCCAACCCCCCCTCCGCCCACGCCCCCCTCCCCTACCAACTTCCTCACGCCCACTGCTCCTTGCTACAACACTGATGACTGGTAAATACGCCCCTACCTTCCCCACTCCTGTACCCGGCACCTGTCTCTCCCTAAGTCTCTACTCTCTCATCCTCCTCCTCCTCCTGCAGTTATCCTGGTCTCTCGTCTCGGGGAGACACTCGCTGCTCTATATTTTCCGTGTGTTCTCTCATTTCCATATTGTGTAATGCTCATTAGCTTCTTGGCTGCCTGGCACGCTCTCTAGAATATCTTGTGACTTCCTTTGTCCTGCTTCCAGGCGTCCACGTGTGAACTGCACAGCGTCATTATCTTAGTAGGTAATAGTAGTAGTAGTAGCAGTATAGTAGTAACAGCAGCAGGAGCAGTAGCGGGTGCAGAGACATCAGCTCCAAAAGCGAAAGTGGGAATAACAAAAGAAGAACGAGGAGAAATAGTGGGAGAGGTTGTAGACCCGTGATCCCAAAACGACATTAGCCTAATTATTTTCAGAGTATATACGGGCACGGGTTGTGAGCTGAGATATTGACAAATCAAAGTTGAATAACGTACGAAGAATAGCTGAAGCAGCCACACCTAGCAATGCTAAAGAAAGAGAGAGAGAGAGAGAGAGAGAGAAGAATAGGAGAGGGGGGAGATAGGGAAGAGAGACATGACAGAGACCTAAAATATTTTTGGGGAACTGACAGGGTGGAAAATGAGGTACCTTCAGTGTGAATACCAATAGAGCGAGAGGGCATGTATGGAAGCTACACCCACAGCTGTAGAGATATGAGGAAATACGTCTTTAGTAATGCAAGATTGGTAGGGACATGTCTTGGACAATTGAGGCGGTATTAAAAGCCTACTTCATCAAGAGTTATAAAATTAGATATCCTTACCTTATAGGTCTGGAATTCTTGCATTAAAGAACCGGTGACAAGAAAAGTCGGGTCTAAGAGCTGAAGCTCAATCCTACAGATACAAATTAGTGCATTATGCAAACATCGTTTGCAAATGCGCTCTTGTTTAAAACCTACTCCCCTTCCCATCTACTCCCCCTTCCCATCTACTCCCCCTTCCCATCTACTCCCCTTCCCATCTACTCCCCCTTCCCATCTACTCCCCTTCCCATCTACTCCCCCTTCCCATCTACTCCCCTTCCCATCTACTCCCCTTCCCATCTACTCCCCCTTCCCATCTACTCCCCCTTCCCATCTACTCCCCTTCCCATCTACTCCCCTTCCCATCTACTCCCCTTCCCATCTACTCCCCCTTCCCATCTACTCCCCCTTCCCATCTACTCCCCTTCCCATCTACTCCCCCTTCCCATCTACTCCCCTTCCCATCTACTCCCCCTTCCCATCTACTCCCCCTTCCCATCTACTCCCCTTCCCATCTACTCCCCCTTCCCATCTACTCCCCTTCCCATCTACTACCCCTTCCCATCTACTCCCCCTTCCCATCTACTCCCCTTCCCATCTACTCCCCTTCCCATCTACTCCCCTTCCCATCTACTCCCCCTTCCCATCTACTCCCCCTTCCCATCTACTCCCCTTCCCATCTACTCCCCCTTCCCATCTACTCCCCTTCCCATCTACTCCCCCTTCCCATCTACTCCCCCTTCCCATCTACTCCCCTTCCCATCTACTCCCCCTTCCCATCTACTCCCCTTCCCATCTACTACCCCTTCCCATCTACTCCCCCTTCCCATCTACTCCCCTTCCCATCTACTCCCCTTCCCATCTACTCCCCTTCCCATCTACTCCCCCTTCCCATCTACTCCCCCTTCCCATCTACTCCCCTTCCCATCTACTCCCCCTTCCCATCTACTCCCCTTCCCATCTACTCCCCCTTCCCATCTACTCCCCCTTCCCATCTACTCCCCTTCCCGGACACCATCCCACCCCCCCCCCTTCCCCCCGCGGGCTAGTGGTTCCCACGTCCCCCATCCCATCAGGACGGGCTCTGGCCTCGCCCTGTGATATCCAGTTTATCCACTTATTAATGTTGTACACCTCGTGGTCACCCGGTATTGGTCAAGGCCTCAGCTGACGTCATTACTTTGATCTCATTCGAAGTGCCGTCTGTGTTTCCAATTGGTTAAGGCCTCAGATGACGCCGTTACCTCGGCCAAGGAGGTCTTGCCTGCTGCTGCTCCTATTGGTCATGGTCCCTGGCTGATGTCTGCAACAGTTTCAACTTTTATGGCGGTCATTGATCATAACCAATTGAACTTAAACAGTTGCAACGTTTTTCTTTTTTTCGTGGAGTGCACCTGTAGTGAGGCCGCCAGTCACATCACTCAAGTCAGGAAAGTTTTATCTTCAACATCTGCCACCTGTGCCAACCCTCCTACGTCATCAACATGTGCTCATACTCGTCCGCTATTGGTCAGCAACTAGATGACGTCATTATCATCACGAGA